>NW_007728269.1:203584-206677 GCF_000696425.1 Galeopterus variegatus | reverse complement strand
GACACTGAGGGTTGTGGTCTGTTGCCGGACACGAAAAAAAGACAAAAAGGAAACAAAAACAAAAACAAAAACAAAAAACAAACAAACAAAAAAACAAAACCTCAAGAGTAAGAAAACAAACTGCATTTTGAAAAATGGGCAAAAGATCCGAATAGGCACCTCACCAAAGAAGATATACAGATGGCAAATAAGCATGGGAAAAGATGTTCCACGTCATCTGTCATTAGGAAACAGCAAATTAAAGCAACAGTGAGCTACCACTACACACCTGTGAGAACGGCCAAAATCCAAACTCTGGTGAATCATCAGATGCTGGTGGAGAGGTGGAGCAATGGGAACTCTTAGCCACTGCTGATGGGGTGCAAAAGCAACTTTGGAAGACAGCGTGGCAGCTTCTTACGAAACTGAACCTGTTCTTACCATATGATCTAGCAATGGTGCTCCTTGGTGTTTACAAAGATGAGCTGAAAACTTAGCTCCAGGCAAAAACCTGCACGCATATGTTTATGGCAACTTTATTAATAATTGCCAAAACCTGGAAGCAACCCAGATGTCTTTCAGTAGGTGAGTGGATAAGCAAGCTGTGGTACATCCAGGCAAAGAAATATTATTCAGTGATAAAAAGAAGTGAGCTATCAAGCCACAAAAAGTCATGGAAGAATCTTTTTTTTTTTTTTCCTTTTTTTTGTCTTTTTTCGTGACCGGCAACGGATCGCAACCCTCAGTGTCGCTCCCGCACCTTGCTCAGCCAGTGAGCGGGAACCGGTCTGTATGTGGGATCCAAACCCTCAGCGGGAGCGCTGCCGTGCTTCCCAAGCGGCGCACTTATCCAGTGCGCCACCGGGCCAGCCCATCATGGAAGAATCTTAAATGCATATTACTAACTGAAGGAAGCCAAGATTATATACTGTATGATTCCAACCACATGACATTTTGGAAAAGGCAAAACTATGGAAACAGTAAAAAGATCAGTAGTTGCCAGAGGTTAAGGGGGGAGGAAAGGAGGGAAAAATAGGTGGAGCATAGGGGGATTTTTAGGGCCACAAAACTCTTCTGTTTGGTACTGTAATGGTGGAGACATGTCATTATATGTTTGTCAAAACCCATACAATGTAAATCACAAAGAGTGACCCCTAATGTAAACTGCAGACTTTAGTTAATAACAGCATATCAGTATTGGCTCATCAATTGTAAGAAAGTACCACACTAAATGTAACAAAGCAAGACATTAAAAATAGGGGACATGGAGAAGCCCCTGGGGTCCTGAGGTGGTGGGCTGTGGTCTTTGGCTGTGACAGAGCCAGTGACAGAGCCAGAAGCCCCCAGGGTCCTGACACAGGGACCGAGGGCCTCAGCCCCGCCCCTCCCCTACCACAACCAGGCCAGCAACGGAGCAAAAAAAAAAAAGAAAAGAAAAAAAAAAGTAAAAAGAGGGGACATGGGGGTTGGGGGAGAAGACAGTATACAGGAACTTTCAGTACTTTTCACTCGAATTTTTCTGTAAACTCAAACTGCTCAAAAATAAAGTCTTTTCATTCAAAAGAAGCTCATTTCTACAATTTCTAATTATGGAAAAATGTCCAATGCATACACAAAAGCAGAGGGACTGGTACACTGAATGCCTGCATTTTCCTGACCCAGCGCCAACAGTGATTAATTCAAACATTCTTCGTTCCTGGACACCCCCCGCCCCCAGTGGATTACCAAGAAGCAAGTTCCAGGGATCCCATTGTATGACCTGAAAATAGTTTCACGTGCTTTTTATTAAAAGACAAAAACTCTTACTAAAACAAACATAATACCATTATCTTTTTAAAAAATTTTATTTATTTTTATTTATTATTATTATTATTATTATTTTTAACATAATACCATTATCACACCTAGAAAGTAACTCTTAATTCTTCGTATCATCAAATTCCCCATCATGGCTCAGATTTTCCTGACGGTCTCATAACTCGTCCCGAGTTTACAGCTGGTTTACGCAAATCATGAGCCGAATGAGATCCACACGTTGCACCTGGCCAGCATGTCTCTTAAATCTCTTTTAATCTACAGGTTTTCCCCATCCCTCTTCAACCCCCTTGCAATTCATCTGTTGAAGATGCTAAGTCACCGGCATGCCTGTGGTACTGCTTTGTACGTTCTCTGGTTCTCCGTACTCCCGTCAGCTGGTGGGTGGCGGCTTGATCACAGTGGGGTGTACTCCGTAGGTGGTGCCAAGACCCCCACCTCAGCAACAAACTTACCCTGAGGTACAGTCTAGATGAGAAGGGCACGATAAATGCTCGCTTCTTTCTTTTCACTTACCAGTTTTCAAATTAATGCATGGGTTCCTTCAAGAACGACCAGTTCTTTAAAGAGTGTCATTATGAACTCAGGGATGTTTTAAAAAACATATTTGATAAGTTTGAATCTACTGCAATTACTGTTCTTTGTTTTTTTTTTTTTGTCTTTTTCCGTGTCCGGCAACGGATTGCAACCCTCAGTGTTGCTCCTGCACCGGACTGGGGACCGGCAACGGGATCGCAACCCTCGGTGTTGCTCCCGCGCCTCGCTCAGCCAGTGAGCGGGAACCAGTCTGCATGTGGGATCCGAACCCTCGGGCGGGAGCGCCGCTGCGCTTCCCAAGCGGCGCACTATCCAGTGCGCCACAGGGCCGGCCCAACTGTTCTTTGTTTTTAAACAAATCTTTTATTTTAGTATAGTTTTAGATTTGCAGAAACATTGTGAAGACAGTACAGGGAGTTCCCGTGTACTGCACACCTCGCGTTAGTGTGGGACATTTGTTACAATCAGCGAATTGATATTGGTACTTTGCTATGAACTAGAGCCCACATTTTATTCAGATGACTTTTTACCTGGTGTGCCTTTTCTGCCCTAGAATCCCATCCAGGAAGCCACACTGCATTTAGATGTCATTTGTCCCTAGGCTCCTCTTGGCTGTGAGGGTTTCTTAGACTTCCTTTGGTTTCAATGGTCTTGACAGTTTCGACTACAGGGCAGGTACTTTGTAGATTATCCCTCAATTGGGATTTTTTTTCTCATGGTTAGACTGGGGCTGTGGATTCTGGGGAGGAAGACCACAGAGGT
>NW_007728269.1:202301-203047 GCF_000696425.1 Galeopterus variegatus | reverse complement strand
GGATTTTTTTTCTCATGGTTAGACTGGGGCTGTGGATTCTGGGGAGGAAGACCACAGAGGTAAAGTGCCCCCCTTGTCATGTCCTATCAGGGGCACTGCTGTCAACATGACACATCACTGTTGGGGTGGACCTTGACACCTGCCCGAGGCGTGCTGGTCAGGCTTTTTTCCCTTCCTTTTTGTACTGCACTCCTTGGAAGGAAGTCACTGGGCACAGCCCACACACAAGGAGTGGGGAGTTATTCTTGAGAATCTACATACATTTTATGAATTCTTCTGAGGAGAGATTTGTCTTTTCTCCCCCGTTATTTAATTCAATTATTTTATCACTACGGACTCATGAATACTTAGTGCTGCAGATTATAACCCCAAACTCACAAGTTGTTACAGCCGTGGCCACTCACTGGGAGATTCTGTGTCCCTAAAACTGCCCTAGTCTTTGCTTTATGGCCACTTGCTTCTGTTCCGGTTCTACGAGACGCCCCAGGCTGCTGTCCTCCCCCACGCTTTCAAATTCTCCAGTTGTCCCACATTTGGTCACGGGAGCCTCTCTGTGTTGGCTCTCGGACCCTTTTCATGCTACTTGGTATGGATTCAATATTTTCCTTGCTTTCTAACGTGACAAAATATTCTAGGCTCTCCATGAGTTTACACTGATAATTTCAACTGGAATTTAGGGTGGCAGGGTTTTTACTTCTTGGATTTTATACTTATATCTCTTGCACTTTGCTGAAACTCTGGGTTCC
>NW_007728269.1:187023-201201 GCF_000696425.1 Galeopterus variegatus | reverse complement strand
GATCACGTCTTGTTTTCAGTCTTTTGCTCACAAACAGAGCTGAAGTGAACAGCACGTGCGTTGTGTTTCCTAGTTTTCTGGGTGCGTCTGGGATGCACACGCACAGGCGGGTTGCTGGCTCTGACAGTGTCCCATCCAGGCGTCCAGCCGGCCCTGCACTTCTGGGCTGCAGGTTCTGCCTGCAGGGGCCTGGCTGGAGGTCCAGCCTGCTGCGGGGTCCTGTGATGTGTTTCTGTCTGCATCTGTTTTCCCCACCATGGCCCAGGCAGGATCCGACCTTCTGGGGCCTTTAAGTCCACTTGCCATGTCTCTTCCAAAACTGCTCTGCCGCCGGCTCCGTTTCTGCCCTTTGCCTCTGATGGTCTGTGCCTCTTTGAAGATAGTTTTCTGCTATTCTGACGGGCTCTGGGAGAAAGTCAGTCTGAATGCAAGACTTCAAGCTGCCATCTTTTACTGGACGCCCCTAATTACAACTCTAAAAACTCCTTTATTCTTGGAAAGGTGCACAGGGGACATGATCCCAAAGGTACAAAAAGGCACCAGGTGGGTGGCCTGCCGTGGTGGCACAGGCAATGCTGCCCTCCCCAGGGGCAGCCACTCTCAGCGGCTTGTTAGGTGTCCTTTTGGAATCACGTGGACATATGCAAACATACAGGTTATGTAATTAATTCTTCGCTGGTCTCCATGGCTTATTCAAACCCCGCTCTCATCTCTTCCGCTGATCAGAAAGCTCTCTGATAGCATCCCTATGCCATCTGGCGTCCTCCCTAGGGGCTCTGAGTCCCTCCACACCTGGGTCTTCGAAAGCCCAGGCCCCTCACCCAGCTCCAGCTCCTGGCCTCGGCCACGGCTGGCAGCCACCTGCTCACACAGTGTTTTCGAGGATGCCTTTAGCCCGCCCTCAACCATCCACTCGGGGCTTATGAGTCCCTGCAGCTGTCAGAGCAGGAGGAAGGAGACAACCAGGAAGAGGCAAGAGAAAGCCACCATCCCCGCTTCCGACCAGGTGGCATCATTCCTGAGGCTCCTGCAGGAGAGAAGCCACCCCCGTGCTGGCCAGGCGGGGGCCCCTAAATGCCACAGCTCCCGTCTCGGCAGCCACGGTCGCTCCTGGCAACACGCGGCAGTGGGCAGGCTGCCTCGCTCACACGCCTCCCCCCCGCCCCGCAGCTCCAGCCCACACCCCGTTTTGAAAAGTGTTGACACAACGCTGCGCGGCTTCAAGCAGAGGCTCCGTGGCACAGCCAGCCCACGGCCCACCCCTGTGCCTGCTGTGGGTTTGGAGAGGATGGAGCTTTCTTCCCCTTCCTCCCCACGGCGAGGCACGTGAGTGGCACGGCCGGGCATGCTTCGGTGTCGTGCAGGCCACCCATGCAGGTGTGTGCGCCCACAGAGGCCTCTCCTGTCCCGCGTGCCAGGACGAGGCTGGCCTCACACCTCAGCATGGGACATAGCTGCGGGAGCCTGGTCCTGCACAATGGCAGGCACTCAATAAATATGGGTTCCGAAATTTTCTTTGGGACTGTGGTAAAACACCAGGGGCGGGGGGTGAGGGAAGGTCAGAACGCCTGGGTTCAAGTCCCAGCTCCCCTGTTTCCCAAGTGAGTTTGTGACCTTGGAGCGGGGCTTTGGGACGCAGCAGCCCCATCTATAACACAGGGACAATGAGCCCCAGCTGGTGTGTGACATACACACAATCAAAACCAGGGAGGTGCCTCTGCTGGGCTCGAGGGCCGGCCTTGTAATCTGAGCAGGCTTTGTCTCCGGTTATTCCTCCTTCTCAGCTGCTCCTGCAGCGTCCCCTCTGCCAGCAACCAGCTCTGCGAGGGCAGGCGTTCATCACCCGGTGGCAGCAGCAAAGCCCTCCAGCTGCGGCTGGGCCCTGCGTGAACCGGGGGCTTCAGGAGGCTCTCAGCCCATTGCTTGGTTTTCCTCCAGGTGAACATCCGTCACTTCTGTTCAAAGCAGCGGAAAAGTGCCACACGGAGGTGACGACTTTCCATTGCAGCATCCTCCCTCCCCACCGTCCCGCTCAGCAAGGCTGCAGCGCACTGTGTATGCGTGTGGCCGGCGGAGGTGGGACTACTGTGCTTCGGTGACATTGCATTTTTTACAAATTGAAGGTTTGTGACAACCCTGTGACAAGCAAGTCTACCAGTGCCATTTTTCAAATAGCACGTACTCACTTCATGTCTCTGTGTCACATTTTGGCAATTCTTGCAATATTTGAAATCTTTTCATTATTGTTATATGTGTTATGGTGACCTGTGGTCAGCGATCTTTGACGTCACTATTGAAATTGTTTTGGGGCGCCATGAACCATGTCTATACAAGATGGCAAACTTAACTGATGAATGTTATGTGTGTTCTGACTCCTCCACCAACCCTATTCTCTGAGACATGACAATGTTGAAATTAGGCCACTTGGTATCCCCACAATGGCCTCTAAGTGTTCAAGTGAAAAGAAGAGTCACTGTGTCTCACTTTAAATCACAAGCTAGAAATGGTCAAGCTTAGTGAGAAAGGCACGTGGAAAGGTGAGACAGGCTGAAAGCTGAGACTTTTGCACCGAACAGTCAGCCAAGCTGTGAATGCAACAGGAAAGTTCTTGCAGGAAACTCAAAGTGCTGCTCCACTGAACACACAAACTGTGAGAAAGTGAACCAGCCTCAGTGCTGATATGGAGGACGTTTTAGTGCCGATCCGGCGAACACACAAACAGCATCAGCTGCTACAGAGAAATCTGTCACGAAAGGAAGACTCAATCAACGAGGCAAACTTCATCGTCACCTTCTTTTAAGAAACTGCCACAGCCACTCCAGCCTTCAGCAGCCACACCCTGATCAGTCAGCAGCCACCAACATCGAGGCAAGACCGTCTACCAGCAAAAAGATGACAACTTGCTGAAGGCTCAGATGATGTTGGCATTTTTTAGCAATCAAGTATTTTAAAATGAAAGTGTGCACATTGTTTTCTCAGACATAATGCCATCACACACTCAGCAGACTACAGTGTAGTGTGACAACTTTCATATGCACTGGGAAACCAAAAAGTTTGTGTGACCTGCTTTGCTGTGATGTTTTTTTTTTTTTTTTGGTCTTTTGTCTTTTTTCCGTGTCCGGCAATGGATCGCAACCCTCAGTGTTGCCCCCGTACTGGACCGGGGACCGGCAACGGGATCGCAACCCTCGGCGTTGCTCCCGCGCCTCGCTCAGCCAGTGAGCGGGAGCCGGTCTGTATGTGGGATCCGAACCCTCGGGCGGGAGCGCCGCCGTGCTTCCCAAGCGGCGCACCATCCAGTGCGCCACCGGGCCGGCCCTTTGCTGCGATGTTTGATTGGTTACAGTGGTCTGGAACTGGACCCGTATCTCTGAGATAAGCCCGCACCTGCAATACTGAGTGGGGCCTGGCCACGTCCGCAGTGTGACTAGCAACGCAATACCAAGAGCCGACACCAGCTGAGCTGGTAGCACAGGCTGACCCTGTGCTGAGGACTTTACGTGCTTATGTCATTAAATCCTCACAAGTACCCTATGAACGAGGTGGTGATTGTATCCCATTTTTACAGATGAGGGACTGAAGCTAGAGAGGGAGTCCCCGAATGTCCCCTCTCTACGAGAGTAAACCAGAAGCAGTCCTGCACCCTCGGGGAGTGCAGGGAGGAAGGTCACCATCAGAGACTGGCAAGAACCAAGGGAGGTTGTGCCTGTCACATCCCCTCTTACCTCACCGGTTTGGATGGTGCAGCATCACACGGATCTTAGAGAATGGTGTGGAGTACCCCAAACAATCTGGTGGTGACACCAACTGCAGCTGCCATCCCCAATGTGCCATCTTTACTGGAGAAAATGGCTACATGCCTTTTGCTTTGTATCAGTTTGCAAAGAGAACCAGAGAAGTCTGCTTTCGCCAGGCAGGGCCAACAGTGTACCTGCACGGTCCCCCCTCACAGCTAAGTCAAGTCTTCTGCTCTCTGTCATCACAGGGATCAGAGATCCTGATCAACCTGACTCTCCACGAAACCTCACGCTGGGCCACTACGTGGATGACATTATGGTAATTATATGTGAACAGGAAGTAACAGGTGCTCCAGATGCCTTACATGTAAACTAAAGGGTGGGAGATAAGCCCCACAGAAATGCAGGGACCCTCCAGTCTGGTGATGTTTCTGGGGCCTCCGGGGTCTGGGAAGTGTCAAGACATCCCCTCCGAGGTGAAAGAAAAGCTGCTGCCTCCCACCCCCTCGTGTGCGTGCACACACATGCACGCACAGGCACACACGCACACACACGCACACAGGAGCCATGCTTGGTTGGCCTTCCTGGAAACTGAACGTAACACAGGCCACATCTGAGCGTGTCTTTTTGACCCCTCCACAAAGCCCTCTGTGAGGCTGCCCACGTTGAGCGGGGAACACAGCCAGCGCAGGCTCCACGGCAAGCTCCGCCGCAGTCCAGGCCGCTCCGCCCCGGGCCTCGTCATCCTGCAGATCGATGACGCTTACAGCATCCCCGACAAATGGGGGGCCGTGGGGACCTCTGGCCAGCACCAGCAGGGGAGTCCCAGCGGGCCTCAGGACTTGGGAACCGTCTAGGCTCTTCTCTGCAGAGAACTCCCCTCTTCCTGAGAAACACCCTCTGGCTTGCTCGTGGGCCTGGAGGGGTGTGTGACGGCCCAGGAGCCGCCACCTGGGGCAGCCAGTGTCCCCCAACACTGCTTTTGGTCATTTTGTATACCAGTCCCCAGATTCGGCAGGGGAACTGACCGTGGGGACGGCAGCCCTTCCCGACCCCGAGGACAGCCTGTGCCCCTGCTGCGAGCCCCGAGCCAGCAGATCTCCGCGCAGGCAGGGGATGGTGGGTGGCTGTGTTTAGCTGCTGCTGCTTTTTCTACCTTTGCCTCGAGCATCAGACATACTAAGAGAGCGGCAAGAGCAAGCGGCCTTTGGAAATGAGCCTCGAGGTAGAGGAGAAATAGGCTCTTTTCATGGAAATGAAGGGGCTGGAGCCTCAGAACAGAAGAAACAGGCTCCGGACTGTGCGCCACCAGGGGATGGGGCGGGACCGTGCTGCTCCCGAGAAGCACACACGCCAGGCAGGGGACCGAGCCCCACCCACGGGCACACGCGCACACCGCAGGCTCAGCTGGGCCCTGCTCCTCAGCGTGTCCCTCCCGCCTCCCCAGGCCCCCGGAGGGCGGCTCCTTGGGTCTTTCCTCTCCCTGCTCAGTGGCTCCCGTCTCCTCTGACAGACCCCCAACCTCAGTCTCAGTGGCCTTTGGGGGCAGCTGTCCATCAGTCTGGCCACCTGGTCTCTCTCAGGACAGGGCCTTTGCCACCCCCCTGGCACCTGCCCTGGTTCTTATGCATAAAGGGTCTCTGTCTCCGTCCACCTCGAAGGCATTACAAAACCCGCCGTCCACACCCCGAGCCTTGGAACGTCCCGGCCTGAAGCACAGGGGAGGTGGGGGGGGGCACCTCTCAGCAGCGGAAAGACGCACAAGCTGTTGATCAGGCCTGGACCTCAGATGGGCCGGGGTGCCGGCTACCGCAAGGACCTTCCCAGCGGGGGTCGGGGCCAGGCAAGGCTGGGTCCCTGCAAGGGAGAACAGGAGCTGCAGTGGGATGGCAGCTGGTGGCGGGAGGGGAGGCTGGCGCAGCGTGGAGTGTGCACAGTGTCAGGGCACCAGGCCTTGGGGACACACGCCTCAAAGAGCGGACGCTGGAGTCAGGCTGGTGGTGCCGTCTTTGCTTGGACAGAGGGAAGCCAGTCCACACGCAATCTGTACCCAGGGCTTCTCTGGTGCTGATGCGACTGGGACTGGGACGTGGAGAAAATCGAGACGACACGAGCCAGCTGCTGAGGCTGGACCCGTGAAGGCGCGAACCCCGAGGGCCAGCCTGTGAGCAAGGTGACTGGTGTGTCTGGTGAGTAGTGGACAGCCTCGGGTCTGGGCTGGCCTGGGTGCTGCGTGGGATGATCGCGGATCGGTTCTTCTTCAGGCCTTGGACCTCTGAGGCGTGGCAGGGGGCTGCCTGGGGGAGGGCAGTGGTCCAAGTCAAATGCTGGCCAGACAGAGGACAGAAGGTCCCAGCCACGCCCCTCTGCAGGCTCAGCTGGGTGTGTGGCCCCTCTGCCAGAGGGAAGCCCCGGGGGCCATGCTCTGTGTGTGGTATGGAGGGTCTTCTCCCTTTCCTACTCTACCAGCAGGAAGGCACCCCTCTGAACATCCCCACTGCAGCCCACCTCCTGCACCTTCTCCACATCCACAGTGTCCCAATCCCAGCACAGCTTCTGTCCCGTACCTGTGGACTGGGCAGGCGGGTCCCATGGTGGAGGCCAAGGAGACCTGATCCTGGACACCAGCACTTGGGACAGCTGGTGTGATCATGGCCCGTTCCTCTGGGCAGAGCTTGCGACTGCCTGGAGCACATTCTGGAACAGCCCCCACAGTCCCAGCTTCCCAGTGGACTCTGGGAAACAGTGGGGACTCAGGTGAAGCCCCATTCAAGGTGGGGAATCCTAAAGCCATTTGGCTTCCTGGTGTGTTTAAAATAATCATTTTGCTCTTAACTCAGAAAGGCAATTGCTAAAAAAGGACCTCAGCAGCCTCGAGACGCCATTAATGTGTATAATTAGTCAGCCCGGGCCTGCAAGGGGGCGCGTCCTCGCTGGAGCCCCAGCCGTGGCGCTGAAAGGAGCTGGCCCTAAGGCCCCACAGCCATTCATGCAGCCTCGCTGGGGACACGGTGACTCAGCCTCGGAGATCATGGAGGAGGGGCAAGTGGAGTCATGGACGTGCCAGCCCCTCCAGAAAGGGGCCGGCTCTGCCTGAGGAAGCAGACCTGGGTGGTTCCCGGGGACCAGGCGAAGGGCGGAGGGGACCCGGGGACCAGGCGAAGGGCAGAGAGGACCTGGGGACCAGGCGAAGGGCAGAGAGCAGGCTGCAGAGGCAGGGCCCGGTGGCCGGTACTGGGGTCATGTCCAGGCTCCACCACCACGCGGCCCAGACTCTCCAGAGCCTCACCCCCAGCCTCAGGAGCCTCATCTGCAAAGTGGGGTAATAACTAAGGCACGGGGCTGAGTCATATGGAGGTCTGGGCTGGTGCCGGACACATCGCGGACAGATGTGTGATAAACATCCGTCATTACTGCTACCCCACATCAAACTGTTTGGACCAGAAAGAAGACGACAGTGGCAGAAACTGGGACCCTCCCAGCACCTGGGTGGAGGCTGCCGACCTAAGCCGAGAGCTCCAGAGGGAACCCCCTGATGCCTGAGGGTCAAGTTGCCAGTGGGTGGATGAACAGGGCTCCTGGGCTATGGTGGGTGCTGCGGTTTTGGGCGGGAGTAGGGAGAGTGGGCAGGTCCTCGGTGGGGTGTCCTGGCTCGGGCACAGCCTGGGCCCCTCCAGGCCACGTGGGTAACAACACTGACTGAAGGCTCCGAAAGAGTCCTATCTCTGTGCAACTCAGGTGCTGCCCAGTGGTGGGGGAGCTGGGCTGGGCTCTTCCCTGTTTACCACAGGGGATCTCAGGTGCCCAAATTCAGCCAGCCTGGGAGTGGCAGAGCTCCATGAGGGGTTCCTGTGTCCAGCTGGGATGCTTGGAGCTGGAGCTGGGCCTGGCCGAGGCTGGGGCTGGGGGAGCTGGGGGCTGCCCCTTGGATGGGCATCTTCTGTGCCCCGACAAGGGGGAGTGACCCTGAGGCCTGCTCCAGCTGGCAGGATGGGAGGAAGGGTCCTTGGCACCTGCCTGATCAGTCCCCTAGGCTCAGGGGCATGGACCCCACTCTTGTAGAAATGGAAGCTGAGGGCAGAAACCCATTCTCAGTCTTTGGGGCAAGTTCTGTACCACCAAGAGAGGAGCCGAGAAGCATGCCAACCCTTCCTCCTTGTCCCTCTGTCCCTCTGTCCTTCCCTCCCCTGGAGGGAGTTTTCTCAGGTCCCTGCAGAAGGTCCTGGAAGCTGGCCAACCCACATGGGCTCATCAGTCCCTCCTGCTGCTCTGCCCTCCATACAGACCCACAACCTGCTCTTTGTCACACCTCCCCAGCCCAGGCCCCTTGTCTCAGGCTGGGCGGTTGCAGAAGCCTTCTGAGGGTCTCCCTGCCTCCCTCCCTTGGCTGCCGGCTTCCACTCTGACCACAGCAAGGCGGTGGGGCCAGCAAGCCCCTCCATGGCCTGCCCCGGTTTCGCTGTCCCCAGCACATGAGCCACTCCTGCTGCAGGGCCTGGCCCTGGCTGTTCCCTCTCATCCTCCAGGGCCTGCTCCAATGTCACTGGCCCAGAGAAGCCTCCTGACCCACACCTGAGACAGTGTCCCCTTACCCCCCGCCATCCCCAGCACTTGGCCCCGTGCCCACCTTGGGTTGCCATGTCCACCCTCTGACATGTGCATGTGTTTCTTCGTTTGCTTCCTGTTAGCGTGGAGGACGTGGTTCTGGGGACACAGAGTGCTGCCTGGAACAGAGGGATACTCAGAAAACCGCCTGCGGGTGAAGGGGTGGAGGGAGGCTTGGACGCAGGGCAGAGCTCACGTGGGCACAGACGCCCTGGTCACTCGCTCCGCTCCAGCGCTGATGCGTCAGGAACAGGTGTCTGGAAAGCCCACAGCACTCCAGGTGCCGCGGGCAGCCCCATGTGAAACCGCAGTGACAGTGGGCTGGTTTCACCCACTGTCTCCTATGAGCGGAACAGCCGAGAGCATGCATGTGCGTTTTTCTGTATGGGTACCTGTCTCACTTCCTTTGGCACATGCCAGTTGTGGCATCGCTGGATCATGCGGTAACTTTTGAGGAGCTGTCCAACCACCTTCCCCAGTGGCTGCAGCATCTCACACCCCAGCAGCGTGCACAGCACATGGGGTTCCAGTCTCCCCACGTCTTTGCCAGCACTTATCGTCCACTTCTTTGGTTACAGCCACCCTGGTGGGTGTGACATGATGTCTCACTGGGGTTTTGGTTTGCATTTCCCTGATGACTAAAGCTGCTGAGCATAAATAAGCCTTTTACAGTAAATATCTGGGTCAGTAACATTGGAGCAGTGGACTTTCGGGGTTGAAGTTGATGCCAGCATTTCCAGATCCCCGGCAGTGACACATCTGGGGCACTCCACGCGGCCCTTCCATCGTACTGTCCACGGCACATGGAGCGCAGCGGGACGTCGTAGCAGAGGCAGAGGCGGTGCGGATGTAAAACAGTGTGGCCGCTGCGGGTACAGTAAGGCGGCTCGTCAAAGAATTAAACACAGAATTACCATGTGATCCAGCAATTCCACTTCTGTGTCTGTGTCCAAAAAGAAACGAAGGCAGGGACCTGAACAGATGTTTGCACACCAGGTTCACGGCAGCACTATCCACAGGAGCCAAAAGGTGGAAGCCACCCAGGTGCCTTTTGATGGATGGGATGAACACAGGTGCCCATCTGCACAGCGGAGCATGCCTCAGCCTTACAACGGAAGGAGATTGTCACACACGTGACAGCGTGCGCCAACCTCGAGGCCCTCGTGCTGAGTGCAATAAGCAGTCAGACGCGAAAGGACAAACACTGTGTGACTCCACTCATACGAAGTCCCTAGAGGGTCAAACCCATCGAGACAGGAAGTGGGAGGGCGGGTGCTGGGGCTGGGGAGGGGCTGGGAGCTGGTGTTTAAAGGGGACAGAGCTTCAGTCTGGGAAGATGAGGAAGTTCTGGAGATGGATGGTGGTGCCGGCCGCACGACAGTGTGAATGTTCAAACGTACTTAATGCCACCGAACCGAAGGGGACAGAGCTTCAGTCTGGGAAGATGAGGAAGTTCTGGAGATGGATGGTGGTGCCGGCCACACGACAGTGTGAATGTTCAAACGTACTTAATGCCACCGAACCGGACAACTAAGATGATTAAAATGGTAAATTTTATGTTATGTGTATTTTGCCACAATTAAAACTGATAATTCTTAGAAAGATCACGCCAGAGGTCCAGACATGTCGCCCACCCGCCACTCCCTGCACGCAGCTCTCTGGGCCTTTGCGCCCATCTGTGAAATGGGCCGTCAGGGGGGCTGCTTCATGGGCCTCAGCCTGCAATAGGAATGCAGCAAGGCGCGGGCCGGAGCCTGGGGCCAGGAGCACGCTCACGGGGCGAGCCGCGGCCTTCCATCTCCCACTCAGAATGACCACCCAGTGTGTGGACGGCCATTCCCATGACACGGTGGGAGGGTGAGGACCCAGGGGAGTAGCACGGCTCGGGGAGAAGTTCAGGGCTAAGGTCATGTCTGAGTGCCCCCAGGCCCCACTGTGCTGCCCTGGGCATTCTGCCGCACCTCTCTGTCCTCCATGGGGAAGGCTTTCTGGGCTGCAGGGGTGACCAGGTGAGAGCACAGAGACCTTGGGAAGCCCCTGGCCCTGCAGGTCACATGGGGGCTAGCAGGTTAAATGGTGGCTGGCTCCATGCTGACAGGACGGGGTCCTTGCAGCCCTTCCTCCCACCTGTGGGTCTCTGTCCCTCCTCACAGCTCTGAGCGCTGGGCCCTGCCTAAGCCAGACCCTCTTGGAGCTGCCAGTGGGGACTGACATCTCCTTGCCCATCTGGGTCACACTGTGCAGCAACAGCCCTGGGTCGTGTGCCCCCTCTCTAGGATAGAGACCCGTGAGGAGCTCTGAGCATTTTTCTCCAGCCTGGATTTCCTTCCTCTGGCTCCCTGCAGTCACTGCACCTGGGCAGAAAGACCCGAGGAAACCTCTCCTAGACACTTTTGCCTGTCCATGAGACACTGGATTTGCTGAACTGAAATTTTGGCTGTGGCAGCTGCTCTCAGGCATGCGTCAGTGCCATAAGGCAGGGCTCCCACCCTGTGCAAGATGTATGTGCTTCCCAGTGTCGGCAGGCACAGCTGCCCTGTACGGCTGTGTAAGTTGTTCACTGCACGAGGGCATCCGCGGGGGATGGTGCCCGAGTCCAGTCTGCACTCTGCTTCGTGCTGTGCTCAGCCACCAGCATGCCCGCTTAGAGGGATGCCTCTCAAGTCTGCACAAAGGTGCCGGTGGGCTAGTGGAGGGGCTGCCAGCATTTCCCTAGCGGGAGGACCCCAGGGCCTCACCACTTTCTAAAACACAGCCACAACCCAGAAAGAGGCCCAGAGCCGCTCTGTGAGGGAGGCAGGCCCAACATCAGGAAACCAGCTGCTCCCTGCACAGTCCATTTTCCATGCAAAAATGTGAGCGTTTGGTGGGAATGTAACGTAAAATGGTGCAGCTGGGGGCCGGCCCAGTGGCGCACTGCTACAGTGCACCGCTTGGGAGCACGGTGGCGCTCCCGCCGAGGGTTCGGATCCCACATACAGACCGGCCGCTCACTGGCTGAGCGAGGTGCGGTTGCAACACCGAGGGTTGCGATCCCGTTGCCAGTCCCGGTCTGGTACGGGTGCAACACTGAGGGTTGCGATCCGTAGCCGGTCACAAAAAAAGACAAAAAGGAAAAAAAAAAAAAGTAATAAAAAAAAATGGTGCAGCTGCTGTGGAAAAGAGCTGGAAGCTTCCTCAAACAGTTAAACAGAATTACTGTATGACCCGCCAAGCTCGCTCCTAGATACGTCCCCTACATAACTGAAAGCAGGGTCTCAAATGGACGCTTGCACAGCAGTNAGAAGTTCAGGGCTAAGGTCATGTCTGAGTGCCCCCAGGCCCCACTGTGCTGCCCTGGGCATTCTGCCGCACCTCTCTGTCCTCCATGGGGAAGGCTTTCTGGGCTGCAGGGGTGACCAGGTGAGAGCACAGAGACCTTGGGAAGCCCCTGGCCCTGCAGGTCACATGGGGGCTAGCAGGTTAAATGGTGGCTGGCTCCATGCTGACAGGACGGGGTCCTTGCAGCCCTTCCTCCCACCTGTGGGTCTCTGTCCCTCCTCACAGCTCTGAGCGCTGGGCCCTGCCTAAGCCAGACCCTCTTGGAGCTGCCAGTGGGGACTGACATCTCCTTGCCCATCTGGGTCACACTGTGCAGCAACAGCCCTGGGTCGTGTGCCCCCTCTCTAGGATAGAGACCCGTGAGGAGCTCTGAGCATTTTTCTCCAGCCTGGATTTCCTTCCTCTGGCTCCCTGCAGTCACTGCACCTGGGCAGAAAGACCCGAGGAAACCTCTCCTAGACACTTTTGCCTGTCCATGAGACACTGGATTTGCTGAACTGAAATTTTGGCTGTGGCAGCTGCTCTCAGGCATGCGTCAGTGCCATAAGGCAGGGCTCCCACCCTGTGCAAGATGTATGTGCTTCCCAGTGTCGGCAGGCACAGCTGCCCTGTACGGCTGTGTAAGTTGTTCACTGCACGAGGGCATCCGCGGGGGATGGTGCCCGAGTCCAGTCTGCACTCTGCTTCGTGCTGTGCTCAGCCACCAGCATGCCCGCTTAGAGGGATGCCTCTCAAGTCTGCACAAAGGTGCCGGTGGGCTAGTGGAGGGGCTGCCAGCATTTCCCTAGCGGGAGGACCCCAGGGCCTCACCACTTTCTAAAACACAGCCACAACCCAGAAAGAGGCCCAGAGCCCCTCTGTGAGGGAGGCAGGCCCAGCATCAGGAAACCAGCTGCTCCCTGCACAGTTCATTTTCCATGCAAAAATGTGAGCGTTTGGTAGGAATGTAACGTAAAATGGTGCAGCTGCTGTGGAAAAGAGCTGGAAGCTTCCTCAAACAGTTAAACAGAATTACTGTATGACCCGCCAAGCTCGTTCCTAGATACGTCCCCTACATAACTGAAAGCAGGGTCTCAAATGGACGCTTGCACAGCAGTGTACACAGCGGCGTCATCCTAACAACCAAAAGGTGGAAGCAACCCCAGTGCCGCTGGCGGCTGAACACACAGACTGTGCCCTGCCCAGAAAGTGCAATATTACTTGGCCGTGAAAAAGCATGAAGCACCGAGACTCGCTACAACATGGATGGACCTTAGGACATCAGGTTAAATGAAAGAAGCCAGACACAGAAGGCCACACCGTATGTATGGTACTACTCACATGCAATGTCCAGAACAGGCAGCTCCACAGAGACAGAAAGCAGATGGGGGGTTGCTGGGGCCTGGCCGGGGGATGGGGGAGCCTGCTAATGGGCACGTGGATGAAAACGTCAGCAATCGGAGGTGATGTCTGCACAACACCGGGGCGTACTAGATATCAGTGCACACTTACAAATGCTAAGTTTTACATGATGGGTATTTTACTCTCTTTTTCAAAAAGGCAATCAATTCAAGGGCTCAAATGCAAAACTCCTCAGTACAAATTCTACATCCTTACCCCAGTGTCAGAACTGCTGAAAACCTCCAAGCCCAGTTTCTCACCACGGCCCGGAGGCCCACGCAATCCGTCCCTGTCACTCAGTCACCCCTCCGCCCTCCTGCCCCCGTGCTCTCCCGGCTTTCCCGCTGCCCCAGCCACGCTGGGTACCTCGCTGTTCCCCTATGACCTGCTTCCAAAAGCTTCTTTTCCCTATATATTTTTTTTATTGAGATGAGTTCACATAACGTAAAATTCACACTTTTTAAGTGCACAACATTCAGAGTGTTGTACGACCTCTCCCTCTGTCTAGTTCCCCCAGCCACAGGCAGCCACCACTCTGTGTTCTCTCTCTATGGATCCACCAGTTCTGGACATGTCGTGTAAGTGGACTCACACAGGACGTGGCCTTCTGTGTCTGGCTTCTCTCACTCAGCACGGTTTCCATATTCATCCACGTTGTGGCGTGTACGGTGCTTCATCTCCTCTTACGGTCGAGTAATATCCCACTGAATGGATTCCCCTGAGTGTCCTACAGGCGCCTTGGAGCGCGGCTGGTCCACCTTCCCGGACACAGGCCTGGCTCAAGCTCTAGCAGGGCAGTAATACACTGAATCCTCACTTGACCCTGGGACGCAGGTCCTAGGGCCATCCCCATGCACAGATGGGAGCCTCCTTGGAGGGCCCAGGCAAGGACACGGGGTTGGGACTCAGCCCTGGGTGTCTGCTTCTGCTGCCTGTGCTCTCGTGCCTGAGCCAGGCTGGCTTCCAACAAATGTCAGCTGGATCAGAGAAGGACTGTGTCCTAAGACAGCTGGGAAGTCCCGCATTGGTGTCTCCACTCTAGCACGCCACCTCATCCTGCAAGTTATAGTAACATGCCGCTCAGCATCCAGGTGACCCCTGCCCCTGCCCAGAGCACAGCCTGAGCTGAGTGGAA
>NW_007728269.1:182504-186991 GCF_000696425.1 Galeopterus variegatus | reverse complement strand
CTCCCGGCTTTCCCGCTGCCCCAGCCACGCTGGGTACCTCGCTGTTCCCCTATGACCTGCTCCCAAAAGCTTTTTTTTCCTATATATTTTTTTTATTGAGATGAGTTCACATAACGTAAAATTCACACTTTTTAAGTGCACAACATTCAGAGTGTTGTACGACCTCTCCCTCTGTCTAGTTCCCCCAGCCACAGGCAGCCACCACTCTGTGTTCTCTCTCTATGGATCCGCTTGTTCTGGACATGTCGTGTAAGTGGACTCACACAAGACGTGGCCTTCTGTGTCTGGCTTCTCTCACTCAGCATGGTTTCCCTATTCATCCACGTTGTGGCCTGTACGGTGCTTCATCTCCTCTTACGGTCGAGTAATATCCCACTGAATGGATTCCCCTGAGTGTCCTACAGGCACCTTGGAGCGCGGCTGGTCCACCTTCCCGGACACGGGCCTGGCTCAAGCTCTAGCAGGGCAGTAATACACTGAATCCTCACTTGACCCTGGGACGCAGGTCCTAGGGCCGTCCCCATGCACAGATGGGAGCCTCCTTGGAGGGCCCAGGCCAGGACGCGGGGTTGGGACTCAGCCCTGGGTGTCTGCTTCTGCTGCCTGTGCTCTCGCGCCTGAGCCAGGCTGGCTTCCAACAAATGTCAGCTGGATCAGAGAAGGACCGTGTCCTAAGACAGCTGGGAAGTCCCGCATTGGTGTCTCTACTCTATCACGCCACCTCATCCTGCAAGTTATAGTAACGTGCCGCTCAGCATCCAGGTGACCCCTGCCCCTGCCCAGAGCACAGCCTGAGCTGAGTGGAAGACGGCGGGAAAGTCTCAACCCCGACCGTCCGCCTCACTGAGGCTGCAGTTCAGGCCATGGAGCTGCTGCAGACCAACAGAGACAGTGAAGTCTGCAAGGGCTGGGGCTGCCGGGTTTCACCAAGTGAGGCCACCTACAGAAGGGACGCTGGGCGGAGAGCAGATGTGGACGGGCGCGTCCGGCTGGGGAGACACCGACAGAGGGGCCGCAGCTCGGGGCCCTGAGCATGGGGTCCTCAGCTCTCACACCTCCCTTCCTGCCCATGCTGAACGGGGCAGAGCTGACCCAGAGGGAAGACTGGCTTTGGGGCAGGGAAGGCAGGTGCATGGAGCAAGGCTCACGGCCAGAGAAGGTTCCAGAAATATGCTTCCTCCATCATTCATCCACCTGTCCATCTGCCTACCCACCCATCCTCCATCATCCATCTGTCCTTCTGTCCACCCATCCATCCATCCATCCACCCATCCACTAGTCCATCTGCCCTTCTGTCCATTGGTCCGTCTGACGTTTGTTAGGTGGACTCTGTGAGGTTGAGCACTGTGCTGGACACTGGGAACGGTAACTTGTGGCCTTGCCTCTGAGGGATGCACAGTCTGGCAGGAGGACGGACAGCCAGGGGTACCCCAGGCCAGCCCTGCAGCAGGGCCATGCAGGTCCCTGAGCTCCACGAGGAGCATGAGAGGCCCAGGTGGGCAGCCCAGGGCCATCGGCCAGCAGGGAACAGGACCCAGGCACTGGGGGAGCTTGGGAGCCTCAGAAGAGGGGTCCTCAGGCTACAGGCACTGGTAGGTCAGGAGAAGACAGGGTTACTGGTCAGGGACTCAAGGAAAGGGGCGTAGACCAGAATAGACAGGCAGTTCACTGAGGCTGCAGGACTGAGGAGTGGGGCAGGGGCAGGGCTGGGCCTGAAGCCAACAGCCCCCCAGGGGTCCTGACTCTCTGCTGGTGTACACACGAAACATCCAGGCGCACAGACCCACCCAGCACGCCCGGGACCAGCCACCTGACAGCACCACGCCTGCCCACCTGGGCCCGTGACCCTGCCCCAGCCCCTCATCCTGGGCCGAAGCCCACCCGCACCTGCTGGAGGGCATCCTCATGGTCCCCAGCATCTCTCTGCCCGGCTCTGTGCTGGGCACTGCCATGTGGCTGGAAGCGGGCAAGGGGCTGGGCAGCTGTAAATGGCGGGGTGCGGCTGGGATCGTCATGCTCCTTGTTTTGTTAAAGTTCACGTCTGTTGGACTGAGCTGAGCATGAGGCTCAGTCTAAAATAAAACTGGAGCTGCGTCAGTGTGTGGGCTGGTTCTGTAGGCTGGAAGCTGGCTTCACAGCCGGTGAAGTGCGGCTGTGCGGCCTGGGGCTGTCACCACCCGGCCAGACGAGCTGTCCCCGTGGAGCTGAGCCTCTGCCTCCTGGGAATCCGAGGGGCAGAATAGCCAGCCCTGACCCTGCAGCTGCATGTCTGAACCCACACACCACAGTGGACGCCAGGACCTATGCCAGGGGCCTAATTCCCGTACTCGTGTCCCCTGTGAACTCTCGGGACCCTTCAGAGTGGCTTGGGGGCCAGCCACCTCAAATTTGGTTCCTAATTCTTGTGACAGGGAGCCATGGGGTCAGACCAGAACAGAGGAGTATTTTTACTCGAGAAAATGAACATGGCATTTTTTGAGCCCGTTTGAGTGCCAGGCTCTTGTGTATACCAGCCCAGGGTGAGGCTGGGGGGGCTGGAACACAGTCTGCTCAGTCTCCTTCCCCACCCTGGGGGCTCCTAAGGACTGGGATTCTAGGGCCACAGTTTGAAAATGTCTGCACTCCAGAGCCTAGCAGGGCAGACACTGCCAGGTGCCCAACTGATATCAACCCATTCTTCTGTTGTGCTATAATCTTGATGTTGTTTGGGGTAGCAATGTTCCCAGAGTCTATACGACACAGTTCCAGCCAGCAAGATGCAGATGTAAACCTGCTGGGAACTTCTAGTAAAGAAGGGCTTTTCTAACACAAGTGCTGCTCTGTCATTTCCTTTGTCCTTTTTGCCTGGAACACGGATGCGAAGGCTGGACCTACAGCAGCCATCCTGTGACACTGAGGTTACAGCCGAGAGAATTTATGGTATTGAATCCTTGACCTGTTGAACCAATGCCTGTAAATATCAATCTCCAGACTGAAGGATAAAATAACCTCCAATATTTTTAAAAGCTGCTGTTTACTTAGATTATCTTTAATAACCTAATTAATAAGTTTAGTATTGACCCTAATTAATAAACTTAGTATTGTCCAGTTCAGAGGTTCCACGTCCCTATGCCCTTGGTCCTGTGCTCGTTTCCTTACCTCCATAGCCCTGATGAGGAGTCAGAGGGATCGGTCACCAATAGATCCTAGCTCTTCAGGAAGGCTGGACCTAAATCCACTCTTTGGCCAGGAGAGGAAACCCAGCCCTATGGGGCAGATGAGACACATGTGCTATAAGCTGGGACCAATCTGTCTACATCTCTTTCCCCTCTTCCCCCATCAGGAAAACCAAACGATGACCCTGTGTGGACACATCTCCATTTTCTGTAGCCCCCAGGATGTGCCAGCACAGCTGGGCCAGGTCATGCCATGTAAACGTGTTTTCTGAGTGAGTGCCAGCTGGCCTGGGAGGGGGCTCACAGCAGAACAGAGGCATACAGAAGAGATGTGCTCAGGTGGCTTGGGGCCAGGGAAAGTGGTGAGGACACTGAAGGCCACGGGGCAGCCTGGCAGGGAGGAGGGCAGCCTGAGCGATACCAGGACCACGGGCGTGGGGGCCATGAGGACTCATGGCAGCTGGTGGCATGGCAGAGCCAGTGCTGGGGACTTGGTGTTGGGCAGAGGAGCCTGGACTTGTCCTGCAGGTGGTGGGCAGGTAGGGAAGGGTTTCCAGGGCAGAAAGGGTGACAGCCAGGGGAATAAGGCAGGGCCGGCAGAGGGCAGATGAAGCTAGGATGAATGCAGTAGTCCAGGCATGGACAGCAGTGGGGCTCCCCAGGCTCCTACTCAGCCCAGCCTCTCCAAGCTCTGCAGTGGGGCTGAGCCAAGGCCCCTAGCCCACTGCACGGGTCTTCCCTAACAGCACCCCCAGAATTCAGGCCTGACAAGCCAAGGAAAGGAAACACCTCCCCCAGACTGCCCATTAGGACAGAGCCCCAGGACTGGTTTGGCAGGTTCCCAAAAAGACATGTCCTAACCCAGAAAAGGAAAAGTCTTCGCAAATGTAATTAAGTTGAAGATCTCAATCTGAGATGACCCTGGAAACAGTGGTTCTAAAGTCAGTGACAGGCGTCCTCAGAAGAGACAGAAGAGAAGACACACAGGGGAGACGACCAGGTGACCGTAGAGGCAGAGACTGGAGGCACCTGGCCACAGGCCAAGGAGCGCCCAGAGCCCTGAGAAGCTGCGGAGACCAGAGCCTTCTGCGGGACGGTGGCCCTACTGACAGCTTGGTTTCAGGCTGGTGAAACTGATTTCTGACTTCTGGCTTCCAGGACCATGAGGGAATGAATTTCTCTGTTTTAAGTCCCGGGAAACTCATATGCACTCGGTGTCAGATGAAGGGAGGAAGCAGGTTGCTGGGCCCTGCAGAGGCCGCAGCCAGCTCTGGAAGTGGCCCTGGAGGCTCCCTTGGCAGGAGGGACTGTGCGGGCTGGGGGTTGGGCTGG
>NW_007728269.1:152137-181993 GCF_000696425.1 Galeopterus variegatus | reverse complement strand
GGAGGCACCTGGCCACAGGCCAAGGAGCGCCCAGAGCCCTGAGAAGCTGCGGAGACCAGAGCCTTCCATGGGACGGTGGCCCTACTGACAGCTTGGTTTCAGGCTGGTGAAACTGATTTCTGACTTCTGGCTTCCAGGACCGTGAGGGAATGAATTTCTCTGTTTTAAGTCCTGGGAAACTCATACTCGGTGTCAGATGAAGGGAGGAAGCAGGTTGCTGGGCCCTGCAGAGGCCGCAGCCAGCTCTGGAAGTGGCCCTGGAGGCTCCCTTGGCAGGAGGGACTGTGCGGGCTGGGGGTTGGGCTGGTGCAGCCGATGTCAGCCCTGAGTCTGGGGAACAGGCCCGCGGGTGGCCTTCTAGGAGTCGTTTAAGGGAGCACTGCCCCCGGCTGGTTTCACATTGAGAGGGCACGTGAGAGACCCCACAGGATTCAGGGAGGAGTGATTTGAAAGCTGCCTACTCACTTGTAGATGGGCATTACCGTAGACCCTAGCTCAGCCTCTGGTCCTGGGTCCAACATAGTCACCGTCGTCTCTCTGGGGTTGAGGCCTGAGCAGGGCCTGAGTCTGCCCCCTGGGGTCCAGCAGCCCTGTCTGTGGTCCTGGGTCCCACAGGATACACGGCAACCCTAGGAACATCTGTCCTAGACTCTGGGTGCTAATGTCCTCTGAACAGCTTCTCCAGTCCTTCCCCGGAATCACTCAGCAGTGACCCACGAGGTCAGGGGATTTGAGGCCACAGCCTTTGTCTGGAGAGGCTGGGCCCAGGACGTCCAGTGGAGCAGGCAGCCCCGCCCAGGCCTCTTGCGGATGGTGTGCTGGGCCTCTGTGCCAGGCAGAGAGCTCATGTGAAGTTCTGGGGTACATCTTCGCTCTGAGCCAATGCTAAGGACATGGCCCTCCTACTGTCCTATGAAATGTCCTGGCCCTTGGGCAAAATTGAGCCAGGGACAGAAGGAGGGAGCTGAGATGACCCGGGGGACATTTCTGATGAAGAAAACAACTGGTGGTGGAGGGGGCCAGATCAGATCACCTTTGTTCTAGCAACGAGTCTGCACCATTTCCCTGGGGCTCTGCCTGCTCCACCTGTGGAGGTGAGACTCGCCAGCCCCAAGGGCAGAGCCACCAGGGAACAGCACGACTGAGGCAGAGAGAGGCCGCGCAGGAGCTGAGAGCGGAGCCTGGGACAGAGGTGCCCATCGACCTGAGTGTGGGCAGCAGCCCAAATGCTGTCTCCAGACGCCCTGGCCCCACCAGTCCTTCCTCCATCAGCCTCGGCTGTGGAGACATGGTCAAGAAGAGGGTGTGCAGGAAGCAGCTGTCACATACATCGCTTGCAGAATTACTGCATCTCTAGCTCAGAGCCTATTTACTTTTAGTTTATACAGAGTTCTAACGGCACGGCCAGCTGGGACCCCTCGCACGCAGATCAGAAGTGGGAAGTTAAGGCAGAGGTGGGGATGCGGGGAGAGGAGGACAGAGCCCTGTACAGCCAGCACGGGGACACAGGCGTCTGGATGCAAGGGCCACCGAGGGCAGGCCCAGCCCCACGCACACCTGGCTTGGCGCTGCTGGCCTCGGGTAACTGGGAGTACACAACGGTGTTCTCCATGTAAAGAAAGGTGAACAATTGAAGAACGTTTTAGAAGATTCCTCCTGAATGAGGGCAAGACTGTGCCAGGGGCCCACGGATCTGCCAGGGAGGGAGCCCTGCAGCGCTGCCTCTGGAGGCTTAAAGCCACGCATAACAGCCCGTCATGAATGAATGAATGAATGAACGAACGAACACACAGATGAGCACGGGCAACCGCAAAGGCTGGTGCCAGCACTGGAGCTTTCATCTCCTTATGCCTCACTGCCCAGACTCTCGCTGCTGCGGGGACCACGCCGTAATTTGGGACCTGACTCAGGTCCACACGCTTCTTGATTGGGCTCCAGGAATGAGCCCCGAATCGGGAGGCCAGGGGTTCTAACGAGCGCACGCTTCACCAGTTACGCACACAACGACCCTGTCTCCAGACAAGGTCACGCTGAGGTCCAGAGTCAGCGCTTCCACTTGTGAACTTGGGGGACACGATTCATCCCCAGCTTGTCATATGCCCTCCTCTGAGGCACAGTGTCCCAGGGCAGAGGAGGGTCCATCCATCTCTGCAAGAACAAGGACAATACCCGCAGGCAGGGGCCCCACGGGCGTGCTCACGGGACGGCCTTGGGGATGCCTGGTTCTGCCAGGGGAGACTGTGGCACCTGAGAAACCCACAGCAGATCCCACCCTGCTGCTTCCAGACCGTGGACCTCTCTCCTCTGTGAGGTGGGGGGATGGGGATGATGCTAATCCCTGTAACCTCCTCACAGGCTGTGCTGAGCCCCCCGGAGGGGCTCGTGGGGCGTGGGGTCTGACGCACACCCGCCACGGGCTGCAACGCTGTGGAGCCCTCCAAACACTTGCCATCACCCCCAGAAAGATCCTGGGGCTGGGTCTTTTATATTTTCAACTGTGGGAAAATACACACAGCATAAGATTGGCCCCCTTTAAGTGCACAGTTCAGTGGCATTAGGTACTTTCACACCGTTGTGCAGCCCTCACCACCATCCACTGCCAGAACTTTCTCATCTTCCCCGACGGAAGCTCTGTCCTCATTACGCCACCAGCTCCGCATCCCCTCCCCCAGCCCCTGGTGCCCACCACTCTCCTTCCTGTCCGTAAGATTTTGACTGCTCCGGGGACCCTCATGTAGTGCAATCAGACGATACCTGTCTTTCTGTGGCTGGCGTATTTCACTTGGCACACTGACCTCAAGGTTCATCCACGCTGCTGCACGTGTCAGCGTTTCCTTCCTTTTTAAGACTGCACAATATTCCACTGTCTGTACATGCACATTTTGCTTCTCCATTCATGCATCAGGGGACACTTGGGCCATGGGTGGCTCTGTAGCTGAGGACACCTGTTCTTCCCGGGCAGCCTCATTGCCGCCTCTAAATCTCTTGAATTTGTCAGCAGAGCACGCAGGACAAGGACCGATACCCACTTACATAGACCAACCATCCTCAGCTTCATCAAGAAGGGGGACAATTGGCTGTGGCCAGTGTGGCAGCTCCCCAGTGCACACTCCCCACTAGGTCACCTCTGCCTGTGGGGGTGGGCTGGCAGCTGTGGGCTGTAAGCATGGGGTCTGCTGATGAACAGTTCTGCAGGACAACCAGGGGGGAAGCCAGAGAGATTTACGGGTCCGTGGGGATGAGGTGCAGCCTGGTCCAGCACAGCTAGCAGGCTCTGAGATGCACCAGGGCTGTCAGTCTGCTCTCCAAAGTGGCTTTGAGAGCCCAGTTTACAGCCTAAGATGGCAGTCTGGAACTGGGGGTAACTGTGTCTCCCCAAGGGACATTTGGCCATGACTGGAGACATTTCTGGTTGTCACACCTAGTGTCGCTGCTGGCATCTTGTGGGTAAAGGTCAGGGATGCTGCTAAATCTCTACCATGCAGGATGCTCTGCCACAACTAAGAACTATCCGGTCCAAAATGTCACCAGTACTGAGGCTGACCCTGCTCCGAGGCTGGGGTCATCGTGGAGGGCACCGGCAGCTTCTGCAGAGCTGGGCACCTGCAGTCAAGGGGCTGCTCCCCCAGAAGCTCCTGTGCATCTCTGGACAGTGGCTAGACAGTACTGGGCAGGACCCAAATGGCTCCTCTGTGCAAGGACCACCAACTCCACGGCAGTGTCACAGGCAGCCTCCCATGGTGACTTGCAAATGATGAGTGCCCGCTGTTTGCCTGGTCTTGGGTTGTGGCAGGGAGGTTACAAAGGCAGATCAATGCAGTGAGTTGAGTGGTGGCCTCCCAAGAGCTATGTCTGTGCCCTGACTCCTGGAACCTGTGAGTGCGACCTCACGTGGAAGCAGGGTCTTTGTAGATGTAAGGAAGTTAAGAATCTTGAGATGAGGTCATCCTGGAGTATCAGGGTGGGGTCTACATTCAAGAACAAGTGTCCTTTTAAGGGATAAGAGGAAAGCCATATGGAGAACAGGAGGAGGCCACGTGAAGACAGAGGCTGAGGCTGGAGTGATGCGGCCACAAGCCAAGGAACACTGGGAGCCCCCAGAGGCTGGAAGGACCCTCCCCCAGAGCCCATAGGGGGAGCATGACCCCGCCCACGCTTTGATTTTGGAATTCTGGCCTCCAGACCACTGAGAGAATCAATCTGTTGCTTGAAGCACTCAGCAGCCCCAGGAGATTCACACAGAGGCACTGAACCCTGCCTCGGGGTGCCACAGCCCAGCAGAGCTCCCACCTTCCCAGCTCTGTGGCTCTGTGGCTCTGTGACTCTCTTTCCACACCTCCGCTCTAACCAGCAGCCCTTTGACGCACCCTAGAGCACGAACCCAACAGCCCAGAGAGGCCTACAAATGACTCAGAGGTCACCTGGGCCACAGTGGCTGCCCCTGGCAAATGATTTCCTGAATGTTTCCTAGGATGACTCTGATGATGTGGCATTTCCAGTGAGCCCTTTCACTAATTCCACCGTGCACCATAGCCTCAGTTTCCCCACTGCCAGGTAGAGAGTCAGGAAACAATCACGAGGGGTTTATCCAGGATCTCAAGGGTCCACTGTAGCTCCACTTGAAGATCCCGGTAGGGAGCGGACTCCCCGAGGACAGCTGGGTGGCCACGCGTAGTAACCAAACGCAGGGCAGGCAGGCGGACAGTGGGAGGGCAGGGGCAGCCTGTGCGAAGGTGACCGAGGACGGGGAGCAGAGTCCTCCCCCAGCCCGGCCCCGGGCAATCAATGCACTTTCTGGAGCTGCAGTGTGAGGATGGATGGACAGGCGGAAGGAAGAACTCCCCGCAGCCTGGGTGTCTGCTCTTCCTCCTGTTTCCTGACACAGAGCTCCTGGGATCCCTGGAATCTCTGGAGCGACCAGTAGCTTTGCATGCTAATGAGAGGAATGGTGGCTGGGGGCTCCTGGACAACCTTAGGGTGGGGGCTGGTTGCCTGTGGAACCCACCTTGTGATTACAGGCTGGGACTTTCAGCCCCAACCCTGACCTCCAGGGAGGGGAGCAGGATGAAGACTACAGCAATCGTGTCTACGTAATGAAGCCTCCATAAAACCCAAAAGAACAGGGCTCAGAGAGCTTCCGATGGCTGAACCCCTGGAGGTTCCTGGAGGGTGGTGCCCGGGGAGGGCATGGAAGCTCCACACCCCTCCCATCCCTCGCCACGTGCATCTCTTCACCTGCGTCCTTTGCAATGTACTTTATAATAAACCAGCAAATGTAAGGACATCTTTCTTTGAGTTCTGTGAGCTGCTCAGCAAATGAACCGAACCCGAGGAGGGGGTCTTGGGAACCCCATTAATAGCTGGTCAATCAGAAGCACAGGCCACAACCTGGGGCTTGTGACTGGCACCCGAAAGTGGAGAGTGGTCTTGTGGGACTGAGCCCTCAACCTGTGGGATCTGGCGCTATCTCCTGGTAGACAGTGTTGGAATCGCACTGGACTAGAGGACGCCCCGCTGGCGTCTGCTGCTTGCCTGGCGTGTGAGGAGAAGCCCCCCACGTTTGTCACAGAAGTGTTCTCCTGAGTACAGCGGGAAGAAACTGAGTTTGTTTTTACCTGAATCCTCACAGCCCTTCCCTATGTGTGCCTCACAGGCCACAGTCAGCAGACATGTCTCAGTGTCACAGGACTACTCTCTAGAAGCCAAGAAACAGCCCGTATGGAAGATCTCACCCTGACCATAGGCCTGGGCCACAGAAGATCTCCGTGCCTCACTGTGCTCATCCTCATCTGTAAAATGGGGCAAACCCAGCACCCGCGCCATAGCTGCTGGAGGATAGAACGAGCCCCACGGATGGAGCCCTGCGTTGGGACCTTCTGCACCAGCAGCTGACAACTGCTGTTCTTCAGCTGGGGTGGGGGTGGAGGCCAAGGTCACCATCCCCGAGTCCTTATGAAACCAGAGCGTCTTCCTCGAGGGACAGCAGTGACGGACTCCACTGTGTGTTCACCTGGGCCCCAAATCCCTGCCCAGGGAAAGGTACAAAGCAAGGTCAGGAGGGGGCCACCCCCAACATCCGTCACAGTGGACAACATCCCCCGACACCTCCTCCCCCACCTGGACCAGCAGGGCAGCTGCTGGGCTCAGGACGGTCCTGGGACAAGGAGCCACTGGCCTCCTCCACGGTGACTCCTTTAACATGACAGGAAACCAAGTGGGCAGGAAGCCCCCTGCTGCCTGTGACCTGAAGCCACTGTCACACTACTATGGCAAATGAGACCTCGCCCCCCTCACCCCCGCTGGCTCGTCAGCAAGGGAGCAAACATCACGGGGCCACCCTGGGCATGGCACTGTCTCAGGCCTTGTGGCTACTGCCCATGTCCCTGCCCAGGAGCCCTTCAGGGATTGCTTTCTGCTGAACCAATGTGGAAACCAACCACAATGTCACAGGGCCCACGGGCTGCTGCTCTCCTGCTGGGGCGGCTGGGCCCAGGAGGAAGACCCTTAGAGCCTGGCCGCAGGGCCTGTGGGTGCCTTCGATCATGCTTTGGTTCCCCCATCAGCAACACCCCTGCGGGGGCCACCTCTTTCTGCCTGAGAAAGGACGGCAGTGGCCCCTGCACGTGCTGTCTCAGCTCCTGACCCGGCTCCCCTGACCCGCCTGGTGCTGTCGATCTGCTTCCTTATGTGTCTCTTCAGCACACTGGCCTTCGGGGCAGGGCCAGGCACAAGCCGGTGAGTCACGCAGCACCCTCATGGTTCACGATCTGCTCGAAGCCCACCGTGGCCGAGTCCTCCCCTGAGGGCAGCTCCGTGCCAGCACCGTGCGCTTAAGGCCGGGCGATGATTACACGGGAGGATGCCCGCAGCCCCTCAGCATGGAACTTCGCTCACAGCCTGTACTCAACAAACAGCCTGGCACCAAATACGTCTTTCCATCAACCCATTCTCCAACCCTCCGACACCAGCTGGGTGTGCCACAGCTCAACTCGATCCTGACACTAAGTCCCAGACCTGGCGCAGATCCCACAGGCTAGGGGCTCAGTCCCACAACACTGCGCCCACTTCATATGCCAATCCCCAGGCAACCCACACTTCTGCCCGGCTGATGACAAATTCCAGGCTCCCGTAACGCCCCCTCATGTTTGATAATTTGCTAGAACCACTCTCAAAAGAAAGAGCTTTACTTATGGTGATCGGTTTATTATAAAAGCTACACCTCAGGAACAGCCACATGGGAGAGATGTGCAGGACAGAATATGGGGGGGGGAGGGGGCACAGAGCTTCCGTGCCGTTCCTGGGGACACCACCATCCTGGAAGCTCCCCAGCCTGTTTTTTCAGTTTTCATGAAGGTTCATTATGTAGGCTTGACTGCAGAAGTCACTGGCTGATGGTGACTAAGCTCAACCTCCAGTCCCGCCTCCCTTCCCGGAGTCGGGGGCTGAAAGTCCCACCCCTCTGATCACGTGGGTCCTGTCCAAGCCCCTCCCATGGTGGAGGTGTGCCCACTGCGACGCTGGCCTCTGCAGCCTTAGGCTTCCCTGGGAGCACTGGGGGTACAGATACCTGCTGGCCCTGGGTCTCTCCAGTGTGTCAGGCCCTTGAGGTCCCCCCAGCTGCAGAGCCTTCTGGGTGGAGTCCTGCGTTGGTCAGCTCTGTGCTTGCCAAGTTTTGATTAAGATTCTTTGCTTAACCAGGCTCCTGAAACTTCTTCCAGGCCCATCTGTGCACTTCCTTGTAAAATCCAGTTTTAGCAAGAACCCTGCTAAGTCAGTTTAGCAAGAACCACCCCAACCCCATCAGTTCCTTTTCTCCCACCAGTCCCCAGGTGATGTCTGGTCACCCTGGCCTGATGTCAGCAAGAATCCTGCTAGGTTGGTTTAGTCAGAATCCTCTTGACCCCTGATGTCTCCTCTTAGTGATTTTCTATCCACTGACCCCCACCCTGCTCCTCGGCTGTGCGTAAACCCCACTTGTCCATGCTGGATTCTGAACTGCGGCCAGTTCTACACTTAGGTCTTTTGTCCCCTATTGCAATAGGCCTGCATAAAATATGTTTTTACTGCATTAACTTCTGTCCAGCTCTGGTTTTCCTTTGTCACTGCATGGACTGGCACAGAGCATGTGCCCGTAACCATCTGAAGGTCACCTCCTAGTGTTAAATGGTTATTTCTCGGCCTTGAGGAAGGTACAGACCCACTTTGAAAAGAAAAACTTCTCTGGGACCCCAGTTTGCAATATCTTCCAGATGCAGATGATCTCTGCTAAAGGGATACTTGGTCCCTGTTAACTGCTTACACAGACAATCAAAACAGAATTTTAAAGCTCTCACCACACCGCTGCAAGCCTGAGTCTGAGCTCCACTGCATCAGAGTGGAGAGAGGCTTGTTGTCAGCTCACGCGAGGATGAACTCCCAGAACCGGAAATGCCCTGCCTCCCTGCTGTCCCCACGGAATGCCCTAGAAGGCTGAGAGCTACAGCAGCGTGACCAGTGTGAGCATCCTCGGAGCCAGCCTGGCCTGGCCGTACTGACCCTCCCGGGCAGCTGTGGGATCCCTGCTCTCTCACCCCAATCTCCTTCCCGGGGATGGCAGGCGGGGACTCCCAGTGTCCTAGGGGGGCCGTGTCCAGTCTGCAGCTGCCCCTACCTCCAGCCTGAAATCACTGCTGTAGCTTCTCTCATGTAACTACCATCTTCCTGAAAAGAGCCTTCGACACAGACATGTGAATGTCAACCATTTGTAGCAACCGATTGCTAGACCTCCCTCCTCCTGGGGCCAAGCCACCCAGGCAGAGGACTGCCGACACTTTGATTTTGGACTTCCGATCCCCAGCCTGCGAGAGATCACTTTTTTGCTGTTTTAGCCATCCAGTCTGGGGGCTCTGTTACAGCAGCCCCAGCAAACTGGCAGCTGGGCACAGGTGTGCACACAGAGGTGCCCAGAGTGCAATCTCTCTCTCACCCGACGCGCACTGGGACCACGTGCCACCTCCAGGGGCACTCGTCAAGACTGCAGACAAGTGCGCCCCCAGCTCCCTGGTATAGTGAAACAGGCCACTCAAGGCCGGCTGGGCCTGGGTGCCAGCTGGGTGAGCAAGGCAGTCCAATTTCAGGTTTGTTCCTGCTCTCTCACCCCAAGTCCACAGTCATTCTTGCCCCTTTGATGTGTGCCCCTTAAAAACGGGGTCTTGATGGCTCAGAGGGTGCTCCTATTTATTTAGCAAATGGAGGCCACCTGCTTCCTCTGTGGTGCCCAGACATTAACCAACAGGGACAGCCTCACTGACACTTGCAAAGCAAGGTCAAGGCCATGGTTACCTCTTTGGGTTTCGAGGCAGCGTGGTGAGCGGTGGGCACAGGCTGTCGCTCCCCTCTCTGGAGCCTGGCTCAGCTGGGACGTGACCTGCCCAAGGTCACTCACCAGGGAGTTGGGGAGCCCGAATGGGACCCCGGGACTCAGGATCCCCGGGGCAGGGCTCTGTCCCTGAGCTGAGCTGCTTCATCAGGCTAGGAGAAAGAGGGAATTTTTGGCATCGTTGATGTTTCAGGAATTCCCTTGAAATTCATGCCTCTTGGAGGTGACACTTTTTCTGCTGGTTGTTAACACCACACACAAGGAAACAGAACTGCAGTTCACGCATTTTTCTCACTAGATTTTGATGTTCAGGCTCCTCATCAGGTGAGGGCTTGCCAGAGGAGACGCAGAGAAGCCCCAGCTGTCTCCAGACTGTTCTGATGTGACAGCAAAGACCACATCACCTCCTAGAGCCTGCACTCACATTCCCAGAACCATATCAGCAACCTGCCCACCAAGACCTCGGAACTCGGGCTCATAAAACTGCAAACAGCCGCGGGGAGGAGACAACAGACTGTCCAATGCCACCACTCTCACGCCCCCAGTTGCCTCTGATCACTGCGGCACACATCCTGCCTTGCAGGGATGCGGACAGGTGGTGGCACCTGCCTGACTTTCCCACTTCCCCGCCCCGCCCCTGCCCTGGTCCTCTCTCACGTGCGACCTGTACTGACAACAGCGTTCAGCTCTTAGCCCCTCAACCTTGCAGGGCTTCAGGGGCACACGTGAGCCAACTCCGTGGACTTGATTTTCCCCTCTGAACAGAGGCTTCACCCAGCAGCGGGGACGTCCACAGATTCACAAAGATGCAGTGGGACATACTTTCATCTTGGATAGGAGGACACTGATAAAGTGTGGAGAAATGGGGATCTGTGATGGGAAATGAAGCATTTGCCCAAAGCTGAAGACCACCCCCTGCCACGCCTGCCTTTGGGGGGTGCAGGCGGGTCCACAGCGGGGGAGGGGCGGTGCCTGCTCGGAGGCCAGCTGAGCTGCAGGCCACCCTCTTGGGTTGAGGGTCTCGGGCCATGCTACTTCTGCACTGCTCAGTGACAAGGGGGAGGGTCTAAGAGGGCTGAGGTCATGTTAGTGGCCGGGATCTGTCTTATCCCTATTTCCCATCACAGATCCAGATGTGCCACTGGGAGTGGGACCCTGGCAGAGTGTCCTGGGCTGTGTGGTGGGCTTGGTGCCTCCCTACAACTAGAAAGGATTTTGGGACATAGGGCAGGGATGGGCAGAGCTGAGCCAGGCAGGGGCTGGTGGGCCTGACCTGTTGGTGGCTAGCCCGTCCCTTGGAGTGGCCACCAAGTCTGTGTGGTAGGCCCTGGGGCCTGAGGCCGCTGCATGACAGCGCCCTGCACGTGGGGAGACCGGAGCTGGCGCTGAACACAGCGCTGACAGATGCCAGCGTGAGAGACCCTACAGAGCCCCTGACCTTCTACGGGGACTCAGCGAGGCTCTTCCAGCCACTTCTGGACACATCCCAACAGGCACGACGGATCCAGCCTCAGCACCCAGCCCTTCCTTCAGTCCTGAGCGACGTCAGAAGACTGACCCCAGGGCACAAGAAGCCTAACCATAACAAACGACAGACGGCTGCGACGGGTGAACAGAGGAGGGGCCACTCACTTGGTTTCACCCAGAGGCACGTCTGGGCACAGATAACCGCACTGCGGCGCGTGATCAGTTCTTTCCTGCGCATTCAGGGGCAGTGACGTGGGACGCCGAGAAGGCTGAGATCGCCTCGAGGGTCTGGGAAGGCATAGAACGGAGCAGAAGGTCTAATCCCTGCTCCCAAACCAGGGCGTCCATGAAACAAGGGAGGCAGGAGGGGAAGAAACCGTCTTAAAAAAATGAGACGTTTTATCTGTACTTAAAACTCAGAAAATGCGCAGTGTGCAATTATTCCTGCTTAACTCTTTTATCTACTTGTGTTATTTCAATTCATGTAAAAAGGTGCTTTAAAAAAATCCTACTTGGAAGTTTTCAAGAATTAAAAATAAAGATCTGGCAGGAGGTGTCCCCCGTCCAGCTCAGTTACATTTACTCCTGGCTCCCACCTCTCTCCCGGACCTCACCCAAGGACATTCCGCTCTCTCTCCAATCGCCTCGTCTTCCTGGCGGGCTTCGGCCACGGATTTTCAAGGCTGCTGGGTTTGCATTTTTAACCTGTACTAAATCTTGTGTTTGCCGGATCAAGTGTTCTCACTGGGGGGAAAAAACAAAGAGAGAAAGAAAGGAGGAAACTTCCGTTTTTGCTGTCCACGACCTGGCTCTTTCAAGCCTGAAGGAGGCGTCTGGAGGTTCTTTCCCGTGGCCTTGGGAAGGAGCCCTGAGGCCACCAGACCTCTTCTTTCCTTTGCGTCCTACAGTGCATGGCCCTGCCCGCCCCGTCCCGTGTCCTCCAGCACGTGTCCTCCAGCACGTGCCGGCCTGACCCTGAGGAGCGCAGACGGGAAGCAGGAGCCCAACCTCTTATTTTAAACTTGTGGACAGAATTCTCAAAAAATCATATTCCATACAGAAGGCTGTACCTCATTTTTGCCCAAAACATCTGGACTTTGCTAGTAATCGTGTCTCCCTAATGTAATTTCCCCCAAACTTTACCATTGGATACCACCGTCCTGATTTTTGCCCCATTGCTGAGTTCCACATGTATTATTATTTCCTTAGGTTGATTCAGTTTTTTTTCCCCCAAATACGCCAGCCTCTGCCGAAGCAAGAGCGTAGAGTTTTAGTTGTACGACGATGCACTAGTCGAGTCTTCACAGTGCACAGGAAGTAGGAATGTTCGGTCAGAGTGAGGACGTGGACCCAGCACCACCCAGCATCAGCTGTGGTCCGCCTGCCCATGGCCTCTGCCCGTCCACTGGGCCCTTGGCCTGGAGAGATGCTAAGTCCCGAAGGTGCTGGACTCTAAGCTCTAAGAGCATGAACAGACGGGAGCGCTGGCCTGGGGACCCCAAGTCTGTCCTTCCTGGGTCTGGAGGATGGTGGAGTGACCCTGGGGACCTTCCACTTGCTCACCGTGCACTGCCCACCTTCCCAGCACAGGGCAGGGGTGGGGAAGCTGGTGGTGCATGGGTATTTTCCCTTCTGAGGTCTGCGCATCTTATTGGAGAGGGTGGACAAAACTTCAGTGCAATAAATCGTTCCAGACAGCACCTCAGGCCAGGTTTGCTGGTGACAAATGCCCAAGGTCAGGATGATTCCTGGGAGGGCTGTGGGGAGGAGGTGGCCTTGACCTCGGCACTGAAGAATCACATAACCTGGGTCAGCCGGTGGTGGGCAGGGGACAGGCTGGGAACAAAGGTACTGTGGCGTTGCCTTTCCCGGAAGGAAGGATCGTAGGGGACACACCTGGTCTGAGTCGGGGGCCGGCCCAGAGGAGCCCCCAGCGGCATCCCCGATTTGCCCATCTCCCCTCCCGGAGCGGGTTTGGGCAGAGACCAGACTGGCACACTAAGCTAGGGGAGATTTATAGCTCAATTTAGCTCCTGCAAGTCCCACGTCATGGCAAGTAATTTATCGAGTGCTTCAACTTGAACACAGCAACTGAAAAATTAATCCCAACAGCGCATGATGAACTCTCCAAGGGGATGAGACGCCTCATTTCCGAGGCTCTGATCCCCAGGCTTTCGTCTGGGAAGGCCATTCGTCACTTTCCACCCGGGACGACGTGGCGGAGGCCAACCTTGGGCAAGCATGGCCCCCTCCTGACAGCCACCAGGGCTCAGCACTGCAGCCCAGAGGCTGTCACTGCACATGTGGCCAGAGAGAGGACACTGCAGAGAGTGCAGGATGAGCCGGGGGCCGGCTGAATTCAGCTGCATCGAGTGCTATCCCATGACACACGGGTTTCAGGATTGAGGGTGAACCTGGCTTCTAGGCCGGGCCCCGCTCCAACAGTCTCTGCAGTGGTCAGCTTGGGCGGCCAGAACCAAGCACCACAGACTAAGGCGCTTAAACAACAGGGATTTGTGGTATCACTTTCTGGAGGCTGGATGTCCGAGATCCAGGGGTCACAGGGCTGGTTCCTCCTGGGGCCTCCCTCCTTGGCTTGCAGACGGCGTCTTCTCCCTGTGCCCTCACGTGGTCGTCCTGGGTGTATCTCTGAGTCCAAATTTCCCCTTGTTATAAGGACGCCAGTCCTATTGGATCAGGGCCCACCCTGGTGACCTCATTCTACCTTAGTTCTTTAAAGGCCCATCTCCAAATACCGTCACATGCTGAAGTACGAGGGATCAGGGCTTCAACGCATGAATTTTGGGGCACACAACTCAGCCCTAACAATTGCCCACAGTTCCCACTGTCATCCTGACCACGCTTCTCTCCCAGGCTCCTCTCCTGGGTCCTCGGTTATGGGAGGAGACCTGCGACAGTGGTGTGTGGGGGAAAGTACACTGAACCAGGGGGCAAGACCCTGGCACCCGGGCCCTCTTGTGCTGGCTTTGTGATCTTCAGCAAGATGCGCCTCTCAGGGACATGAGTGAGCCGCACCAGACAGTATCAGAGTTTACTTCCACCCACGCCACTTCTGGGCTTCAAGTGATTATCCGGGTGTGTCCCTGTATTAGTGAATGTCCCTAATGAACAGGAAGGAGCTCAGTTACATCGGAGGTTCTCTCTCATCCGGGTGAGGTCTTCGTAAGAGGCAGCTCACTTCCAAGGGGTGACCCAGGGCCCAGGTGTGTGCCGCAGAAGGGGCTGCGGGCCTGGTGGACACCTAGCCTGTCGTGGTGGGGAAGTTGTAATTTGAATAAAGTCATAAACAGGATTTGAAACAGCCTAGGGCCACTGACTGGATGAGATTGCTGGCTGCAATCCCCAATGTGGGTGACAACCTCCAAATGACTTCTCGCTCAGGAAGAAGCTGATGGTATTAGCAGCCGGTGCTGCATGCCAGGAACTCCTGTGTCCACGGGCGCCTCCCACCTGCCCAGAGCTGCGCAGGGGTGGACAAACACCATCTCTGCACCTCTCCTCCTGATAGGAACTCACAGGCACCTCCCACCTGCCCAGAGCTGCACCGGGGTGGACGAACACCATCTCTGCACCTGTCCTCCTGATAGGAACTCAGAGGCACCTCCCACCTGCCCAGAGCTGCGCAGGGGTGGACAAACACCATCTCTGCACCTGTCCTCCTGATAGGAACTCAGAGGCACCTCCCTGCCCCTCTGGCCACTTCTGCCATGTTCCACTTCCTGCCAGAGACCCCAATTCTGGCAGGCCCCAAAGGGAGTCCTCCCCCTTTGAGGCCTCGCCTACCGTGAGCTTCACAGAACGTTCTAGAGCTGCCTCCCTTTCCTGTCCATCCCACCCTCTTTGGGTGACGGGTTTCCTTAGAATCCTACCCTCTCCCATGCATAAGAACTCGGCAGGATGTACCTAATCATATTTTATAATTAAGACTTTCAACTTTGGAACACTTTTAGGTTTACAGAAAACTGCACAGAAAGTTCAGAGTTCCCGTACACGCCCTCTCCTCACCGCCCCCCAACAGTTTTCCTTATGATCAATATGTGGTAATTAATGAGCTAATACTGACACATTGTTAGTAACTAAATCCACAGTTTATTGTAGGGCTCACTCTTAGTGTTGTATATTCTCTGGGTTTTAACAAGTGAAAGATGACACGTGTCCACCACTGTAGTGTCATACAGGGCAGTTCCCCTGCCCTAAAAGTCCCTTGTGCTCTGCCTGTTCATCCCTCTCCGCCCCCAACCTCTGATCTTTCTACTGTCTCCATAGCTCTGCCTTTTCCACAACGTCATAGGGTTGGAATCATGTGGGACGTAGCCTTTCCAGCTTGGCTTCTTTCACTTAGCAAAACGCCTTTAAGTTTCCTCCGTGTCTTTTCGCGGCACGATAGCCCGCCTCTTTTCACTGCTGAATAATACTCTGCTGTCCGGAGGTGCCACAGTTTGTCTGAAGAATGTCTTGGTTAAGGCCGGGTTTGGCGATTGCGAATTAAGCTGCTCTCAGCACCCGCGTGCAGCCTGATCATATTTTTACAAGGCCACGGCCACAAACGCCCTGGCACGGCTGCCGCGACTCGTAAGGACCCAACAGCGCCCGCATCTCAAGTGCTCCCTACACAGTGCCAGGCACTGTGCTAAAAACTTCTCTCACTCACTCCTTCAGCACTATTTATTGGGTGACTGCCATATGCAGGCTCCATCCTAGGTGCTGGGGACAAAGCCATCGTCTCAGGATCTCACGCATTACAGACAAAAGGCCCGTCAGCAAGCAAACATCATATCATATAGTGAGTCCCCAGGGAAGGGTTTGACCCAGGCTGGCCACCCTAAAGCCCTTGCTGCTAACTATCGCCTCCCCCAGAGGAGGGACTGAAATGGAACGGGTTCCTCGTGGAAGCTTCTAGAAGCATGTTCTGGAGGAGCAGTGGGTGAGGGAGGCCTGGATCGAGTTAGCAGCCCTGCCTTGGAGGGCTGATGTGGCCCTTGGGAGACTCAGGCTTGGTGCTGACAAGCTCTAGGGTGGCCTCGCTGCAAAGCCGGGAGGGGAGAGCCAGCAGCAGGGCGGGAAGCCAGCAGTGGGTACTGGCAGCTCTGTGGTCAGCGTGGTGACGGGGGAGCCCTGACTGTCACAGCCGTGCCCCACCAAGAGTCCTGCAGCTTGAAGGACAAGCAGAAAGCCCCACACTCCGTGAGCAGAGGCTCGCCGGGTGCTGAGATCTCCGGTGATCCCAAGGAAGCTGGGCCTGGACATTCCCAGGTGAGAAGCAGCTTTCTTTGGCCGCCCGGTGAGCTCCCCAGTGGCTCAGAGAGAAGCAGAGACCACCCTGGCCCCCGCAGCTGCCTTCAGGCTGCCATGGCTCCCGAGGGGGCTGAGCCAGGGTCTGAGTCACTGCTACTATTTAAACATTTTCCCCTTCAAAATGACAGTCTTTGGCAAATACATTAAATACCAATTGAGGATAAATGCCACTAGGAACTCTGATCATCCTCTATCTTTTAAGCAATGAAATACCACAGGGAGCTGGGAGGTGAGGTGCAGTGGTAGGGGGCACCTGGGCCCACTCCCCCAGCCGCCTGGTCTTTCTGGGGGTTCTGGGAGAGGCAGTTTCCATCCAGAGTTGTGCTGTGGAGCAGCCCCTGGCCCCCAATCTGGAGGCTCGCAAGGGCGGCTCATTCACCCGCACCCCAGGGCTTGTGCAGGAGCGTCAGGCTGTGGGCCTGTCGGCTCAGTGCCACGTGGGGGACACCAGTACCTGCTGTGTGGATAATGCATGCTTGTACGGGGTGTCTGGGCAACGGTTCAGAGCTCAGGCTCCAGCCAGCCTGCCTGGGTTCAAATCCCAGATCTGTCACACCTCAGCTGGGCAGCCTCAGACAGGTGGCTTACCCTCTCTGTGCCTCAGTTTCCCATCTGTAACATGGCGACAGTATCTGTGGCTCTCTCTCAGGGATGCTAGGTGGGTCCGTGAGACCAGGCGTCTCATGGGGAAGAACTCAGCCCAGGGCCTGGCACTCAGTGTGCGCCTGGCTCCTGCCTCCTCCTTGCGGCCCCCGAGTTTCTGCAGACAGCCAGGTTCTACACTAGGCAGGAGGCGAGGGAGCAGGATGGGACACAGACTGTCCACTCTTGTCCCAAGCAGGAGGTGGACAGAGAGACACAAAGACAGCCCGGAGTGTGGGGATGAGAATAGCTACTAGGACAGCAAGAGGGGGGTCCCCAAATTCCTGGAGATGTGAAAAGAAAGGATGCCAGGCATGGGGGGGCGCTGGGCACAACAGGCTGCAAAGAAAAGCCAGTCCCCAGCCCAGATCTCCACCTCCCCACTGCCCCCTGGGGTGGGTCTGCAGAGTGTTCGTGCATTGCAGCAGAGACGGCACACGAGCAGCCACATGCCATAAACTCCTCTTTCTAAGCAATTTTAAATTTAATGGTCGCTATTCTGTAGTGCAGTTTTAGGTGTATAGAAAAGTTGCAGAGAAAGTGCAGAGACTATACACCACACCTCTTGCTCTTTCACCAGCAGTAACACGACTGCCATACCCTGCTGCTTGCTTTTCTCACTTAAAATCATTTACCTAGGAAATCACTCCCCAGCAGGACACCCAGAGCCATATCATCTTTCTGGCATCGGACGGCGCTCCCCTGCAGGGATGCTCCCTGATTTGCTGGACGAATGCCCTCCCGGGATGTGCAGGTGTTTCCAGGGTTTGCGCTGGGCAAACGGAGCTGTAGGATAAAGTCCTAGACGTGCAAAGGCTGGATCAAAGGGTATTTGTATTTAACAATGTAACAGGAGTTAAGTCGTCCTTCAAAGAGGATGTGTCAACATAATCCCTCCCCAAAATGTAAGAGAGCACCTTCTGCCCACCCACTCTTTTCCAAACAGTAGCTAATCAGACTTCAAAGAGTCTTGAGACAAATCAGCCCTTCTCTCTTCCTACCTTGGACCACCTGCGGAGACCACTGGGCCCCAAATCAAACGCAATTCTATATAAAAGCAATGAATGATCACAAACAGAAACTTAAAGATACTTCTGCAATATCTTCAAAAACTATAAAATAGTTATGAATAAATTAGACAGAAGATTTCCAAGACCTACACTAAAAAGACAAAAAACAAAACAAAACAAACAAACAAAAAAAAAACACTAAAAAGACAAAAGACAAAAAAAAAAAAAAAAAAAAAAAAAAACCAAAAAAAAAAAAAAAAAAAAAAAAAAAAAAAAAAAAAAAAGACCTGTACACTAAAAGCATTAAGATGTTGCTGGGAGAAATGAAAGGAGACCTAAATAAATGAAGAGCTTTTCCATGGTTATGTGCTAGAAGATTGAATTTGTCTTGTTAAGAGGTTGCTTCTGTCCAAATTGGTCTACAGAGTCAATGCAATCCTGATCAAAATCCCAGCAGCTTTTTGCCGAAAATGACAAGCTGATTGTGAAATTCATATGGAAATGCAAAATATCTAGAAAAGCCAAAACAATTTTTGCAAAAGAACAAAGTGAGAGGGTGACTTGACCTGATTCCAAGGCATATTATGAAGACATAGTAATCAAGACGGAGGTGCCAAAATAGATAAATAGATAATGGAACAAAACAGAGAGCTCAGAAATAGACCCACACACTTACGGAACAGCTGCCTTTTGATAAAGCGTGAGGCAATTCAATGGAGAAAAAACCTGCAGTGACGTCCCTCTCTCATTTCTGCTGCTGGTAATTTGAGCCTCCTCTTTTTTATTTCTGGATCAGCCTGGCTGGAGGTTTATCAACTTTATTGATGTTCTCAAAGAACAAGCTATGGGTTCCACAATTTCTCCTTATTATTATTTTTATTTTCTATTTTATCAACTGCTGTGATCTTTATGATTTCTTTCTTCTACTTCCTTTGGTTTAATTTGCTCTTTTTTGCTTAGCTTCTAAAGCTGGATGGTGAGGCCATTGATCTGAGGCCCTTCTTTTTTTCTAATATAGGCATTTAGTGCTATACGTTTTCCCTTGAGAACTGCTTTAGCGGCATCTCACACATTTTGTTAGGTTGTGCTTTCATTTTCACTCAGTTCAAATACTTTCCAATTCCCCCTTTGATTTCCACTTTGACCCATGTGTTATTTAGAACAGTATTATTTAGTTTCCAAATGTTTGGGGGTTTTCCAGAGATCTTTCTCTTACTGTTTTCTGATATGATTCCATTGTGGTTAGAGAACACATTTGCATGACTTGAATAATTTTGAATTTATTCAGACTTGTTTTATGGACTAGAATATGCTTTGTCTTGACAACCATTGCAAGTGCACTTGAAAAGAAAGCACGGAGGTTTCTATAACTGTTGGTTGGCCCAAGCTGGTTGATGGCGCTGTTCAAGTTTTCTATATCCTTGGCAATTTTCTGTCAGTTATTGAAAGATGAGCGTTGGAATATCTGATTATAATTGTAGTTTTATCTATTTTTCCTTGCAGTTCTATTGGTTTTTACTTCATATATTTTGCAGCTTTGTTATTAGGTGCATAAATGTTTAGTACTCTTATGTCCTTCTATAGAACTGACCCTTTTCACTATTATGAAATAACCTTCTCTAACACTGTTAACATTCTTTCTACTGAAATCTACTTTGATACTAATACAGCTATCCCAATCTTCTTTTGATTAGCATTAATGTGGTATATCCCTTTACACCCTCTTACTTTTAACATATTTATGTCTTTATAATTAAAGTGTGTTCCTTGGAGGCAAGCATTTATCCAACTTGAAAATGCTGCCTTTTAATTGGGGTGTTTATACCATTTATGTTTAATGTGGTTATTAATATGGTTAGGTTTAACTCTATCCTCTTTCCATTTTTTAAAAATCTGTCCCCCTTCCCCCCCCCCTTTTTCTTTGGGGTTGAGTATTTTTTATAATTCCATTTTATTTCCTGTCACCTTATGAGCTATAATTCTTTGTTGTGTTATTTTAGCAGTTGCTTAGAGTTTACAGTATACACTCTTCACTGTTTATAAGTAAGTGATGTTCTACCACTTCCTACAGTCCGAGAATCTCACAGTAGTACACTCCATTCCTCCCCCCAGCTTTTGTGCTACTGTTATCATGCATATTACCTTTCCATGTCATAACCCCCATACTACATTTTATTATTTCTGTTTTAAGCCAGTTATCGTTGGAAGGTATTTAAATAATAAGAAAATACTTTTGTATTTAATCATGCCGTTAAGGCCTTCATTCCTTTGTGTACTTCCTTCTGTGGTCATTTGATTTTTACCTGAAAGATGTCCTTTGACATTCCTCATAGTGTGGTCTGCTGGTGATAAATGATTACACCTTTTGCATTTTGAAAAAGTCTTCATTTTCTCTTTGTTTTTGAAGTAGGTCTGTTTTTCCTTCCCCTTCAATACTTTATCAGCACCGCACTCTACCGAGTGAGCCACAGGCCGGCCTCCCCTTCAATACTTTTTTTTGTCTTTTTTCGTGTCCGGCAACGGATCGCAACCCTCAGTGTCGCATCCGTACCGGACCGGAACCGGCAACGGGATCGCAACCCTTGATGTTGCGCCCACACCTCGCTCAGCCAGTGAGTGGGAACCGGTCTGTATGTGGGATCCGAACCCTCGGCGGGAGCACCGCCGCGCTCCCAAGCGGTGCACTGTAGCAGTGCGCCACCGGGCCGGCCCATCCCCTTCAATACTTTAAAGAAATTTCTCTACTGTCTTCTCACTTACGTTGTTCTGACGATATAGCTGCTCTCATGATTATCTTATTCCTCTTTACCATGTGCCCTTTTTCCCCCTCTCTTGCTGCTTTTAAGATCTATCAATGGTTTTGAGCAATTTGAAAACTATGCACCTTGTTGGTTTTTTTCCCCTTCTCTTATGTGTCTGTGCTTGGGGTTCTCTGAGCTGTTTGGATCTGTGAGTTCACAGTCTATGTCAAATTTGGGAAAATTTTCATCATTCTTTCTTTAAATATTTTTTCTGTCCTCCCCACCAAAACGGCCCCCACTTCAGGGACTCTGCCTAAAGCTGTCCTTGCGGCTCACTGATGTCTGTTTTTCTCTGTGTCTCATTAGGTCACTCCTTGTCTTTAGTAATGTCTGATATACTACTTAATTCCATCCTGTGTGTTTTTTATCTCTTACATTGGAGTTTACATCTCTGGAAGATTTTTTTTTTTTTAGTTTTGGCAAAATACATAAAACATAAAATTTATCATCTTAATCATTCTCAAATGTATATTTTAATGGGTTTTTAAAATATCTTGCATGTCCCTGTTTATCTTTTTGAACATATGGCATACAGTTATAACGATCCTTTTAATTTCCTTGTCTGCTAACTCTAACATGTATGTCAATCCTAATCAGTTTGGGTTAATTGATTATTCTCTTCATTATGGGTTGCGTGTTAACAGTTTCTTTGCATGGCTGGGAATTTCTGAAAGGATGTCAGATATTGTGAATTTTACCTTGCTGGTTACTGAATATTTCTGTATTTCTACCACTGTTCTTGAGCTTTGCTCTGGGTGCAGTTACATTACTTGAAGCAGTCTGATCCTCCCAAGTCTTTTTTAAAAAAGGTTTGTTGGGGGGATCCAAGTCATGTTTAGGCTGTGATTATTCTCCACTATCAAGGCAAAACTCTCACGAGTACTCTACCTGATGCTCCGTGCATTAGGAGTTTTTTTCAGTCCGGTGGGTGGGAAGAGCACTACCCCGGCCCTGTGTGGGTGGAGACACTGCTCCCCAGTCCTGTGGGTGACACTCTCTCCAGCTTCTCCTAGCTTTCTCTCACACGTGTGCTGATCAATACTCTGCTGAATCTTGAGGGGGACCCTCTGCAGTTGCCCAGGGTTCTCCCTGTGCAGCTTTCTCCTCTCTGATACTCTATCCTGCAAACTCTAGCTGCCTTGGTCTGCCCAGACTCAGCTCTGTTTCTTCAACTGGGGAATCTTCCAGGCTCTGCTGGGGTCTCTTCTCCCTGCACTGCAGGCTGGAAACACTCAAGTGCAGGCAGCCGGGGCAACCACAGGGCTCAGCCCGCTTGTTTGTCTTTCAGTGATCACTGTCATTTGTTGCTGACATTCAAGCTTAAAATCTACTGTTTCATAAATTTTGTCTAAGCTTTCAGCTGTGTCATGTGAAAAGGTAAATCCAGTCTCTGTTTATCCATCTTGGCCACAAGTACAGGTTGAAGTAGACGTGGACAGCATTTTTTTTTTTTTTAATTTCTAAGTTTTTTCTTTTTTTCAATGGAACATTTCAAACATAAACAAATGTAAAGAGGAGTATCACAACGAGCCCCATGACCCAACCTGAGGTTTCCACAACCACCCATTCTGTAGCATCACTCTCGGGAAGACAGAAACACACGTTCCTGGCTTTAACTGACTCCACCTCGTTTCTCACGGATGCTCTTAGGAGTTGACCCCAAATGGGAGTGGAAAAGTGACCACAGTCAGCCCTCCCAGGACAGTGACACCCACTTCACCAAATCCAAGGCTGAGAAGACTCTCACCAGCCTCCAGACACACTCTCCTGAGGGTGCCCTGCAGCCTGAAAGCCAGAATGGATGGCAAGTCTATCCACTCGGACTCATCCTGAGGGTTCATAATCACAATTGACAAAGATACAGGTGATCATTGATCTTGCAAAGGAAGAAATCACTGCTGTTCCTGAGACACTGGAACTCACTCCAGCCTGCCCTCCCCGTCCTGCCTTCCCCGGAGAGTGTGTGCCCAGCAGCTACGCTGGCTTACACAGACACTACGATCTGATACGGGTGGTTAACAAGTAATTCACTTAGTCTCCATCATAACCACTTAGCAAACTGGTCTCTCTCTATTTCCTGTTTGGAGACCTTTGGATGCATCAATGTGAATAATTGATTTGAGCAGAAAAGCCTCAAGCCTTTGAAGTCCCTCATTAATTACCTGGACAGGAAAGAGCAGGAACCTCTACTCAGCCACGCATCTGTCCAACACAATCAAAGAAACCCCCCTGGCTTTCCTCGGCACCCTGGGTAGCCAGATGTACCATCTTCCTTCACTGATGGCAGGTGCTTCTGGAACTCTCTGTGTTGCTGCAAAATGCCACCACCACTTCTGCCCTAAGTCCAACACACTTGGCTATAAGCTGAGGGAGAGGTGGTCTGCAGAGCATCTTTTATCAGGCTGCTGTTATGGGGTGAATTGTGTCTCCCCAAATTCATATGTTGCAGCCCTAACCCCTAGCATGTCAGAAGGTGACTGGGTTTGGAGACAGGGTCTTTCAAGAAGTAATTATATTAAAATGAGGTCATCTGGGTGGGTTCTAACCCAAGAAGACTGGTGTCCTTATATGAAGAGAAGATTGTGATAAGGACATACACAGAGGGGCGACCATGTGAGGACACAGGGAGAAGATGCCATCTGCAAGGCCAGGAGAGAGGCCCCAGAAGGAACCAACCCTGCGACACCTTGTTCTCGGACATCCAGGACTGTGAGGCAACGTCTGCTGTTTAAGCCGCCTGGTCTGCGGTGCTCTGTTACGGTAGCTGAGCTAAGACAGCCGCTGAGCCCTGTGCCAGATGCAGGGGTGGGAAGGAGGCCACGGCTGCTGATATGTATTTGGCCACCCCAATCACGACAAATGGACCGAGCCACTCGAACCAAAACATGGCGGGAGGCAGGCCCCAACAGAGTTAATGGTGAGAATGGAAACGACATGGGTCCAGGTACTTAGCTGATGACGGGGGTGTATCTAGGAAGGACCGTGAGGCCGAGGGAAGGTGGCTGGAGTATGACAGAGTATGACATCATCCCGCCCAGGATGGAACCTCAAAATCCGGTCCTCAGGCAACTGCGGCTGCCTCTCTTTTCCGGAGACATAACATCTGGAGACAGGAATCCTCCAAGGACAGAGCCATCTCCAGCCCCAGGATGCATCAAGGAAGGAAGGGAGGAAGGAAGGGAGGACCACAACGGCACACCGAACTCTCAAAAGGAGAGAACGAACCTGAGGATGCTAGAGATGGGGGTTGGGGAGTGACAGGTCAGGTGGAGGGCATGGGGACAGGTTATGATTTGTCATGATGAATATGCTAATAACAATAAAAAAGAGCGAGCTTAAGGACAGTGAGCTTAAGGACAGAACCCAGGCAAGTCAGTGCACGAAAGGAAACACGGAGGGCTGAGCTGCCTTCCCGCTCTCGACTCCCTGAAAGCTCCTTGCAGGGAGCTCCAGTTTAATAACCTAGAAAAAGCATCAACGATTCCGAAGAGCTCATTTAACGAACACTCGGAGGCCGTGAAACCCTCAGAGCTGAAGGTGTGAAGCTGGATCGCTGGGAGGCCACTGTCCTCCTGGGAAGAGGCACCCAGCGGCACCTCCTCCTCGCCTGCCCGTGGGCAGCAGTCGCCGCCGCCTGCCCGCTTCTGCCCGGGCCGAGCGCCATCTGTCCTTTCCAGCCAAGCAGTGAGTGACAGCGGTGCGGAGGGGACCAGGCGGGCCAGGCGTGTCCTTCTGGCTGGAGCCCGGGTTCTGGGGGCAGCACAGCAGGGCAAGCCACAGTTTGGAGGGGGTGGCCTCCCAGGCTTTGGTCCTCCGAGCCGCCCTTGCTGGCAGGCACCCCCTTCCCTCCTCACAGGGACTGAGTCCCTGGCACCCCCAGCCCAGCTGGTTATGGGATGGCTGGGCGGCCTCCTCTGTGTCCAGTGGACTCGGAATCCACGTCCCAGCGATGGCTCCTGTTCTCTGAAGACGTCCAAGGCCGCCAATCGGTCCTGTCCCCGCCGTCAGGCGCGCAGCACAGGGCCCCACTCTGTCCGCTGACTTAGAGGGACAGCAGCAGGGGAAGCGCGTCCAGCCCGTGCCGCCCTGTGTCCTGCAGGGGGGCCGAAGAGAGGACAGCATGGCCCGCATCAGTCCCACATCTGCTCCAAGAGGACGGTCCTGAGCCCCAGGGCCACCACGAGAGCCGGTGTGCACAGTGGCAAGAGGGGAGGCGGTGCTTGGGGCTAAGCCAGGGGTCGCTGCGCGTTTTCTCTCGCTTGTCTCCCAGGCAGGACGGCCTCTTGCCTTGGTTTCAGGCTGGGAATTCCGGGGCTGACCGGGCCCAGAGCTGCCTGGAAGGTGCAGCGGACAGCATGTGGACCCACGTGAGGGAAGAGGTCATTTCCAGGCTCCTGCACTGGGCAGTGGGTGGATAGTGGGGCTGACCTGGGGGATGGAGACCCCAGGAGGAGAAGAAGCAAGGGGTGGTGATGGCGCATCTCTAGTTCTGTCTGTCCAGCTCCGTCTGTGGGTAACTGCAGCTCTTTCCTTCCCCCATGGTCCCTGAGATGCTGTCGCTGCTAGGACACGCCCTCTCTGGGCTCAGCAGTGCCCATGTGACACAGTCTGGTCAATCAGAGCTGATTTCCCTGGCTGCAGTGATTGGTTTAGGGATGGTCATGTGACCCAAGCCAGGCCAATCAGTATCCTGCCTGCGGTAGGTGGTCTTCTGTCTTGGGGGGATGATGCTGGAAGGATGTGTGATGTGTGAACAGCAGGGGGCTCCTCAGCAGTGGAAAGACAAGACCAGTACACAGACGCAGGAGGTCGAAAAGAGGAGACAGAGGCACAGAGAGACAGCCGGACAGACAGACACCCAGCACCACTGTGGACCTCTGCATCCAGCTGTGCCTTTGGGAGACCCACCCTAATGGTTCAGCCGCCTGCAGGTTATTTACCCATTAAGCTTCAGCCACTTGGTTGGGCCTGACCCGCTGCTCTGTTTTTTGACTATAACAATGGCAGCCTCACCTGGTTCACCTGGGTGGTGAAAGGGACTTCCCTCACTCGCAGTCGGAAGAGTCCTAAGTGAAGTGGATCCAGTCGGTTGCTATGCTGAGCTGCAGGAGCCCTGCCCCTTTGAAGCCCCTTCCCTCTTTTAGATCTTGTGGGTTTCGCCAAGGGTCCAGAATGTTCCTGGCCTTGATGATTATTTTTCTATAGACCTTATTTCTAATTCCTAGAGTAGTACTGCAGGCTCCAGCGCCTCCCTCNGCGGTAGGTGGTCTTCTGTCTTGGGGGGATGATGCTGGAAGGATGTATGATGTGTGAACAGCAGGGGGCTCCTCAGCAGTGGAAAGACAAGACCAGTACACAGACGCAGGAGGTTGAAAAGAGGAGACAGAGGCACAGACAGACAGCCGGACAGACAGACACCCAGCACCACTGTGGACCTCTGCATCCAGCTGTGCCTTTGGGAGACCCACCCTAATGGTTCAGCCGCCTGCAGGTTATTTACCCATTAAGCTTCAGCCACTTGGTTGGGCCTGACCCGCTGCTCTGTTTTTTGACTATAACAATGGCAGCCTCACCTGGTTCACCTGGGTGGTGAAAGGGACTTCCCTCACTCGCAGTCGGAAGAGTCCTAAGTGAAGTGGATCCAGTCGGTTGCTATGCTGAGCTGCAGGAGCCCTGCCCCTTTGAAGCCCCTTCCCTCTTTTAGATCTTGTGGGTTTCGCCAAGGGTCCAGAATGTTCCTGGCCTTGATGATTATTTTTCTATAGACCTTATTTCTAATTCCTAGAGTAGTACTGCAGGCTCCAGCGCCTCCCTCTGGTACACTCTGGTGGCCCTGACCCAGGAAGGGTGCTGCCTGGCTCCCGAGGAGCTGTGGTTGAGGGCACCCAAGACTGCTCTGGGACCAGGGTTGCTGTCCCATCCTTAGGCTCTCCTTGGAGGCCTTGCCCTGAAGGGGACCCTGAGCAGCCTGCTCTGGGCACTGCTCTGTGGGCGGGGCTGGCTCCTCAGCTGCTCTGCTGAAAGCCTGGCACTGGCTCCCAGGGTGCTGCTTCCTGGTGAGGGTGGACCCCTTTTCTGTCACTTTAGCTGGGCTGGCTTCAACAGAGGGGGTGGCGAAGGGGCCTCCTCAGCTGGGGGGCTGGAGGGTATGGGCGTCCTGGAGTGGGGCTCCTGTAGGCCGGGGCCCCCCAGCCACCAGTGCCCACTCACCCCCAGGCCCCACATCTACCAGGGCCTCACAAGCAGCTCCTTTTTGGAGCTCTGGGTGCAGTTCCAAGGACACACACTCTGTTTGGTACCCACCTGAAGATGTTTGTCCCCTGAGGAAACACCGCATGGGTGGGGCTCTCAGAGTGGACCTATTTCATAAATCCTGCAGTTATCTTGTGCACCACACAACTCTGCTGCATTTTATGGCTCTAAACATCCATCTGTAGTGGTAATCGTGGGTTTGGGCATTTCTTCCTTCTGGAATAATCCAGGAGACTCAAAAAATGGCAGCAGCTGGGCCCTGGAGGTGGATTCTAGGGATGGACTCTCTCTAGCTTCCTTCACGGACTCCCCACCTCGTCCATCCTGCCCCTGCCCCTCCGCCACTGGAGGTCAGCAGTGTCTGCTCTGGGGTCAAGGCCGGGCTCAGTATCTGTGCCCGAGCCTGGCGGCTCTCCACTGCCCAGCACTTTCTGCTGATGCTCTGAGCCCCGGGCCAAGAACAGTGTTGTGAGTGTTGCAGAAGAAATACTCTCCTGGGGCAGGGCCAGCTGACTAGCTCAGCTGGTTAGGGCACAGTGCTATAACACCAAGGTCAAGGGTTCGGATCCCCATACCAGCCAGCCACCAGAAAAATAAACACCCTCCTGGGTATTCACCCGAGAGGTCATGTGACTCACCATGATCCACAGCCCCAAAGCAGAAGGGCAGAGATTCCACCCCAGGCTCCCAGAGCAGCCCTGAGCCTAGCCAGCCCCAGGCCCCACCCCCAGAGGAAGGGCACTGTGGCAGGTTCCAGACACTTGCATACAATCTGCCACTTCTTCTTTGAAACGATATTTTCATTTTCCAACATAAAAGTCTAGATGCCATTTTCTCCCTGGACGAGAACCCCAGTGCCGTGTGACCCATCTGTCCACATGCCCTCCTCAGCAATAGCGGATTGAACCACAGTGGCCCCCTAAGTCTGCCGGCTGACCAGTGGCCTCCAGTCTAGGCAGGAGAGGTGGGCGAGTCTGTCGGATTCCACTCTAGGGACAGAACCAGGAACTGAGGTGTCTGGGTAGGAAGCTCAGCTGGAGGCCCTGATGGGTAGGGGCTGAGGCTGGGACAAGAGAGACCAGCAAAGGGAGGCTGGTGTGGGGGGAGAAGTGACCAGCCTGGCAGAGAGGAAAGGACGGGCACCCTGGGCCCAGGGGAAGAGGTGAAGGAAGGGGAGGGAGAGAGAAGGAAGAGGGGGGTGAGGTGTTCTGGACTGAGTGTTAGTGTCCCTAAAAATTAATACATTGAAACCTAAACCCCAGGGTGATGGCGCTAGGGCCTGCCTTGGGTTGAATGTCCCCCCAAAACTCAATTTCCACTGTGACTGCTGATGGTGGGAAATCCTATTGTGGTAACTGAAAGGTGGAGCCTTGAAGAGGTGATTGGATTGTAGGACCGTGCACTAGTGAATGGATTAGAATTGGTGGTCAGGGGCGTGGTTCTGAGGGCTTTAAAAGGAGAGGAGAGTCTGTCTGTCTTTCTCTCTCTGCTCTCTGTGCTTCCACCATCTTCCAATGTGAGACCCCTGGGTCACTGTCACCACCACCAGTTGGACTTTGGACTTCCCAGCCTCAGAAACTGTAAGCAATAAATTTCATTTTCTTTATAAATTACCCAGTTCCAAGTATTTTGTTATAAGCAACAGAAACGGACCCCACCCCGGGGAGCTTGCTTCCACCTTCTCTCTCTGCCAAGTGAGGACGCCTCCCTGCTTCAAGCAAGAAGCTGGCCATCTACTAGCCGGGAGGAGGCCCTCAGCTGTGCCTGACCCTGCTGGCACCTAATCGTGGCCTTCCAGCCTCCAGAGCTGCAAGAAGTAAGTCTATTGTTTTAAGCCACCCAGTCTATGGTATTGTTGTGACAGCAGCTTGAGCCGACTGAGACAGAAGGGAAGGGATGAGAGACAAAAGAGGGGGACAAGGAGAGAAAGCCCCTTTGTTCCCCACCCCTTTCCAGTTCTGGCTTCACAAAAGAAGATACTCGGGTGGCCCATAAGGACAGGAAAAGACGCTCAACATCTGGAGTGGCCAGGGAAACGCAAATGAAAACCATGTCGAGGTAGCACCTTGCACCCCTGGGCCCAGGGTGCCCGTCCCTTCCTCTCTGCCAGGCTGGTCACTTCTCCCCCCACACCAGCCTCCCTTTGCTGGTCTCTCTTGTCCCAGCCTCAGCCCCTACCCATCAGGACCTCTCAGATGAGACGCTGAGCGCAGCAGCAGCACCGACGAGGCCTGGAGGGCCCGGACCCCACATGCAGAGTGTGGCCCTGCAAAGTGAAGGCAGCATGGCGGTTTCTTACAAAGTTACACATCTGTCCACCAGGTGACACGGCCACTCCCCGTTGGAGCATCTGTCCACATGAGACTAGCACACAGGTGCGCACGCCCGCTATGTTCATAGAAGCCCCAAAGTAGAGGTAAGTGAACCCTGTCAGCCATGAATGGTGACCAGACTATGGTCATCCATACAGTACATGTCACTCAGCAAAACATGCACGTCACAATAACCGTGCAAAGTGAAAGAAACCAACCAACAAAAGGGCATATCGTGTGTGATTCCATTGATGTGAAATTCTAGAAAATGCAAACTACACTAAAGTGACAGGAGCTGAGTGATAGTTGCGGCGAGGGTGGGGAGCATGAGAGGGCAGGGGCGCAGGGGATCATACGGGGGGATCATAAGTTTCAAAAGGGGAAACTTTGAGGCTGATGGATGTGTTCACCGATATGTTAAAACTTAGAAAAGTGCATACTTTATTTTATTTTATTTTATTTTATTTTTTTTGTCTTTTTTCTGTGTCTGGCAACGGATCGCAACCCTCAGTGTTGCCCCCGTACCGGACCGGGGACCGGCAACGGGATCGCAAGCCTCGGCGTTGCTCCCGCGCCTCGCTCAGCCAGTGAGCGGGAACCGGTCTGTATATGGGATCCGAACCCTCGGACGGGAGCGCCGCCGCGCTTCCCAAGCGGCGCACTATCCAGTGCGCCACCGGGCCGGCCCTTAATTTTAT
>NW_007728269.1:123677-151857 GCF_000696425.1 Galeopterus variegatus | reverse complement strand
AACTTTGAGGCTGATGGATGTGTTCACCGATATGTTAAAACTTAGAAAAGTGCATACTTTAAATACGTGAAGTTTATTGGACGTTGATTATGCCTCAATAAAGCCCTTAAGAGAGTACATCACACGGGGTCTCAGGATTAGAGAGGCTGCCCGGTGCATCTGTGTGCACGGGGTGGGTGGCAGCGAGTGGCATTCAGTAGAAAGAAAATACAAGTTACTGGGACCAAGTCGTGAAAATAACCTCCCAACGGCCCGTCCAGTGTTGACCAGATCAAGTTTCAAGTTCTGGGGCACAGTGTTGAGTGCAAGCCCTATGCCTGCTGCTGGCTGCTGGGGTGAAGGGGAGGGGAACGGGGCTCTAAGCAATGCTCTGTGCCCCAAACCCAACACCACACTTCAGGAAACGACCACTTTTGTATTGTCTCAGGGTCTGCAAAGTGTTTCTCACACCAAGGATTTGGGGCATCTCCACCCCTTGCTGAAGTGCCCAGGTTGACAGGGGAGCCCAGGTCTCCACACCCTCCCCGGTGCTGACCTGCCTTGCCAGGCCTCTCTCCAGACACTGGGCCCTGCCCTTTCTGCCCAAAGCTCGGCCCTGCCTGTGCCTCTGCTCCCACCCCAAGCCTTTTCTAAACATGGACAGTTCTCAGGGAAGGCTGGTCTCCCACTGGGGCAGAGGTGCGGCCAAGCCCCCCAGCTTGATGTTGACGAACACGCCTTGTCTATGACCTTACGGCTGCCTCATGGTGCTCACAGCGGACCCCTGCCCAACCCCTCTTAGGTCCTACCTCAGTTTACCGGGGACGATCAGTCTCCTGATGAGCTGTAACAAACTGCTAGGGTCTGGCCCAAAGCTGCATGCATCTGTTTGGGGCCTTTCTTCTGGGACATGGCCACCTGCCCCAGGCTGTCCTGGCATCTGGAGATCTTCTGGTGCGCAGCAGGTGGGAACATGCTACACAGCCTGTAGGAAACTCACATTACAGGACGCCAGATTCCCCAGCTCAAGCTCCTGTGTCACCAAGGCACCAGCCTCTTCCCTCAGTCTGGAGACTGTGACACAGATTTGACACCACGGAGCCCAGACACTCCCGAGGGGGACACATAACCCCACTCGGTTAGAGGAAGGAAGAGTGATTCAGAACACGGCTTTGGTGAACATGACATTGGGTGATGATTGTTCCTGCAGGCCCTGAGACCACCAGGGATGACCCAGACACGCTGAGGGCAAGGAGGGCCACGGGCGCCTGTCTCGGTGGTGGAGTCAGAGGGAGGGCCGCGGGGGACACTCCCTGCCCTCAGGCTGTGAGGGGGCCAGACCTGGCTCAGACCCCCAGGGCAGCACCACTGGGGCTCGGGAAGATCACACAACCCCTAAAGCCTCAGTGTCACCTACAAATGGGAGTCGAAATCTCATAGGCCAGTTTTCAGAATTAAGTCAGGTAATGGGCAGGTGGTACCTGGCCAGTGACCACCTCCACACCCACAGCACCAGCTGCTGTCCCCTCTTGCAGCGGAGTTATCCTGTCGTGACAAGCATGGAATAGACAGCACAGGAGATCTGTTCTGGGGGGATAGGGCGGGCTCCTGGCCCAGGCTCCCACCGCCTCTGAGCACGGAGGAGCCAGAGACATGTGGCTCCTGGCCCTGGTCATGGGGCACCCTGCAGCCCAGCTGGTCTGATAAAAGAGGGCCCCAAAGTCAAACTGTGTGCCCCAAACTCATATGCTGAAGACCTGACCCCCACTACTCTCAGAATGTGACCGTATTTGGAGAGGGGCCTTTACAGAGGTAATTAAATTAAATGAAGTCATTATGGTGGGCCCTATTTCAATACAACCGGTGTCCTTACCAGAAGAGAAGCTAAGGACACGGGCACGCACAGAGGGACAACCACCGAAGACACAGGGCAAAGACGCCGTCTATGAGCCGAACCGAGCCGAGGAGGGAGGGCTCAGCAGGACCGAGGCCTGCGACACCTGGATCTCGGACTTCCAGCCTCCAGAATGTGAGAGGACAAGCGCCTCTTGCTGAAGCCCCCAGTGTGTGGGGCTCTGTCACGCAGCCCGCGCTGACTCTAACACACTGCGCACAGTCCCGCGTCAGCTCTCACACGGTGCTTTCCCCATTTTGTAGGCAGGGATGTGGACGCACAGGTGACAGCACCTGTCCAAGATGGGATTTAAACCCTGGCAGGATGCCTGCAGGTGCATCTGTGCTTCCCAGAGCTACAACAGGCTATGAGAAATGGAGATCCCTGCCTCCCAAAGAAAGGAGGGAGATTTCTTTTGAGGTTGTACTCCAGCTGCACAAGGGTCGGTTTCAGCAACAGCAAGTTCCCCGCTCACCCGAGGGTGGTGACGTCATTGTGCGGAACGCAAGGTCTCCACTAGGACACACCCATGACAGGACACACAGGCTTCCCATCCTGGACTGCAGAGGTACGTGGTCCCGTGTGCTCAGCCCACGACGGGCTGCTGAGACCAGCCCCCTTTATTCACACCAGCCTGGTGTGCGACAGTGCTCCCTCTCTCCCTCTCCAGGGATGTAGTCAGCGTGTGCTGGGAAGGTGGGAGGGTGTTGTGTTGGTGACAGCCACAGGGGCCCCGGGGTGGTGTCACAGGTGGGACCTTCCTTTTGCACACTGTGGCTAACCAGCCCAGGAGGTGGCCTCGAGCTTGAAGTGGTCACAACACCCATCTGCTAATTTACACAACTGTAGACTGAAGGATCTTAGCCCAGTTCAGTGATAACTAAGGGGCTGATTTTCCTCTCACATGGCAATGACTGTTCTTTCTATGAAAGTGTTGTTTATTTGTGATGGTTTAGACTCTGGGGTGCCATGAGCTCTGAGATCACCTGCAGGGGCGGTTCTCGCCCTTCCTTTGTCTCCACACAGGACGGGGCCACCCCGTGCCCACCGCACTGTTAGCGGGGCCTGTCACGCCCTACCCTCTCTCTCTAGCCATTGCTGACTACAGGTGAGGACGGATACGGGCCAGGACGGACACAGGTGAGGGTGAGACTCTGCTGACTACAGGTGAGGAGGAGTGAAGGCTAAATATCACTGGCTCTACTCTGATTTATTAAATTAGGTCCTTCTCAAACTTTAGTGTCCACCCTGCCGCTGGTGTAATAAGGTCGCTGAGGCTGTGGCCCCTGCCCCAGTCCAACCCTATTCTGTACCAGCTGCGGTGGACTCACCATATTTTTCAAGGACATCATTTCCAGCCGGTGAACTCACTGGGTCTGACTTAGCATCGAAATGAAAAACAAGTCAGAGCCAATCGCAGGAACACAAGGTGGCTGAGCCCGGGCTGTGGGACAGGCCAGTGGTGGCTGCTTCTGAGGGCACCAGGGAAGTCTGCAGCCAGCACTGCACCCCCTCACTTCCTCTCCCTGGAAAGGGAGGCTCACAGGCTGCGTGCTGCAGAGCCCACGCCTGGATGACGGCACAGACCTGCAGCATCTCCAGGGCCTGGGCTGGATCCCAGGATCCCAGGAATGCCCAGGTCCTGTCCTCTGGAGGCCGGCCTGCTGTGGTCCACAGAGCCATGGCCCCCCCACAGGTGTCCACGCCCTACTCCCTGGGACCTGTGACTACGTGACCTTATGCAGCAAAAGGTGCATTATTTGCAGATGTGATGAAATTAAGGACCGTGGTGTGGGGAGATGATTCTGGACTCCCCAGGGTGCCCAGCGTGGACCCTCCCGAGAGGGTCCTCAGAAGTGGAAGAGGAGGATGACCAGAAGCAGAGATGGGATGAGGACGAAAGCAGAGGTCAGAGGGAGGTGCCGCTGGCTTTGGGCTGGGGAAGGGACCATGAGCCAAGGGACGTGGGTGGCCTTTAGGAGCTGAAAAAGGTGAGGAAATGGGTTTTCACCTGGAGCCTCCAGAGGGAAAACCCCTGCAGACACCTTGGCTTATGCCCGGTGAGACCCACACCAGACTTCTTTTTAGAGAATTTTTTTTATTGAAACATAATTGATTATACATATTTGTGGGGTACAGAGTTAAATATCAATACCTGTGTGCAACGTGTGATGATCAAATCAGGATAGTTAGCATATTCATTACAAAACCTAATCTCTTGTGTTGAAGACATTTGCGCCCCTCTCTTCTAGCCACGGGGCAGGGATGGCCCCATGGAGGGGCAAGCAAAGGCCAACGTGTGGCTTTAGCATCCTCTGTGCTCCAGCCTCCCAGGGCTGCTGCGCGGGCAACACGGTTCCTTCACGTCCAGAGCTCACAATGCGGCGAGTGAAGCTATTTTCGTTATTTCCTGTTCTGTAAGGGGCTGGCTGACTTTTGGCTACAAAAAGGGCAGTGCCAGGAAACTGCAGCTAAATATCAACTCTCCAGATGGTGTGGAGGACAGACGCCCTGGGTCACCGAATCCCAAATTCACCAGGATTGAGCCCCCTCCGTCTTGAGTTGCTCAGGACAAAAACCTGGAGTCCGCGGAGTCCACCCACTCCCACTCAAGCCATCCGCAAACCAGCTTGGCTCCTCTACCTTCAAAGCAGACCCAGAGCCTGTCCACCCCATGGCCCACAGTCAAGACTCTCTCATATGGATTCCCACAGGAACCTCCTAACTGGTCCAGAGGTTGCCCTGTCCCTCTGTGGTCTGTTCTCAACCCAACAGCCAAAGTGATCTTTGCAACCTAAGAAGATCTCACTGCCTGCTCCTCAGCACAAAACCTGCAACGCTGCCCACTCCATGTGCAGTAAAGGCCAACAGTGCGTGGTAGCCTGTGGGCTCCACATGACCCAGACCTCTGATCTTATCACCTGTTCTCTCCGGTTTGCTCAGCCCAGCCTCAGAGCCACTCTGCCCTAGGTCCTGGAATGCTCTTCCCCAGACCACGCGGCTTCCTCCTTGCCTCCTTTTCCCAGAGGCTGCCCAGACCACTGTCTGCAGCTCTGCAGCCACCCCTCTTGTCCATCCCACCACCGCTGTCAACCTGGACCGTTCACTCACTGGCTCTGACCACTGTCTGCGATCAGGTCTGCCTGCTGCAGTACCAGCTCCACTTTGTCCTGGGCCAGCAGAGACATGGAGGTCTAAGAGTTGGAGGACAAGCCCCTGTGCTCCACTGACATGACCGTGCGGGCTTGATTTGGGTGCTGTGAGGTTGCACTGGATTTTGTACGGGAGACATGGGAATGCCACCCTACAGTCCCTCTGAGCTGGAATGGCCCAGGCCACAGCAGTCCATGCCAGCTCAGGGAAACAGTATCATGCTCTGTGCATGGCAGATTGACTGATCCACAGGTGGGCACCTGACTCATGAGCGGTTCATCCACAGGCTGGCAGGGCCAATGCCAAGATCCAAAGGAAGGGGCACTGCCCAGTGAGGCATAGATGACTGACAGAACCAGCTGGACTGGCTGTGAATAGAATCAGAGTAGTCGGGGTCAGTGACGACCAAAAAGACTGGCAGAGAGGAGCTGGGACAGCATGAGGAGGGACAGGGAGAGCAGCCAGTCTGTCTAGCTACTTGGGTCCTCACAGCTCTAATTCCCAAGCCACATCACCCTACAACACTCTAATCCAACCTGTCATTTTTAAAAACTGACCAGAATCTGTCCCTGTTCTTTGTTCCTAATAATGAATGGCTTGCTTCCATCCATCCATCTCTCCAACTAGTCACTCACCCATCCATCATATGTCTTCCATTCATCCAATCACCCATTATCCATCCATCCATCCAGTCATCCACCCATCATCCATCCATCCACCCAATCATCCACTCATCATCCATCCATCCAATCATCCACCCATCATCCATCCATCCACCCAATCATCCACTCATCATCCATCCATCCAATCATCCACCCATCATCCATCCATCCACCCAATCATCCACTCATCATCCATCCATCCAATCATCCACCCATCATCCATCCATCCACCCAATCATCCACTCATCATCCATCCATCCAATCATCCACCTATCATCCATTAATCATATGTCTTCCATCCATCCAATCATCCATCTATTATCCATCCATCCATCCAGTCATCCATCCACCCATCCAGTCATCCATCCATCATCCATCCATCCACCCAATCGTCCATTCATCATCCATTCATCCACCCATCGTCCATCCTCCATCCATCATATGACTTCCATCCATCCAACCATCCATCCATCCATCCATCCATCCATCCATCCATCATCCATCCAGTCATCCATCCATCATCCATCCATCCACCCAATCGTCCATTCATCATCCATTCATCCAATCATCCACCCATCGTCCATCCTCCATCCATCATATGTCTTCCATCCATCCAATCATCCATCCATCCATCCATCCATCCATCCATCCATCCATCCATCCATCCATCCAGTCATCCATCCATCATCCATCCAGTCATCCATCCATCATCCATCCATCCACCCAATCGTCCATTCATCATCCATTCATCCAATCATCCACCCATCGTCCATCCTCCATCCATCATATGTCTTCCATCCATCCAATCATCCATCCATTATCCATCCATCCATCCATCCATCCAGTCATCCATCCATCCAATCATCCATTCAATTATCCATCCATCATCCACCCATCATCCATCCATCATGTCTTCCATCCATCCAATCATCCATCTATCATCCATCCATCCATCCATCCATCCATCCAGTCATCCATCCATCCAGTCATCCATCCATCCAATCATCCATCCATCCAATAATCCATTCAATTATCCATCCATCATCCACCCAATCATCCATTCATCACCCATCCACCCAATCATCCATCCATCATATCATCCATCCATCATCCATCAATCTCTTCATCCATCCATTACCAGCTGTTGAGTGGTGACACCTCCGCCAGGAGAAAACAGGGCAGAAGACAGATTGAACAATGACTCTGTGGAGCTCCCAGTCTGTAGACAGTGACTGAGTAGGCAGCCACAAGCGTGGTGGAATTTCTTGGAGGGTCAAAAAAGTGCCTGCCGTGGGGTGTGTGCAATGCGGTCGGGCTATTCTAATTGAGGGGGGTGAGGTAAGGCTTCTCTGAGGACGTGACTACCAGGCCTGAAGGTGCTCAGGAGTCTGCCAGGAAGAGCAGACTCCCCAAGGCCAGAGAGCTGGGAGATGGGCCGCTGGGGCCGATCAGAAAGGTGGGGACGGGGCTCATCCTCAGAGAGCCTCTGGGGGAGTTTTTCAAAGCTGGGGCACAATACACTGCACCTTAGGAAGATCCCTGTAGGCACTGGTGGCAGGTGGACATGAGGGAGGTCCCAGGGGCGAGGGATCCTGTGTTTAGGAGGTCACTGTGGACATCAATTGGTTTTGCTTTTCTGAGGCAGAACCAGGGCTAGCGGCACAGGTGGTCCTAGGACCTGCTTGGCTGGTCACTCAGAGCTGGATGGCTTGGGCACTCAGGTCTCTGCAGGGACCTTGGTGGCTAATTCTGAGGTGGCACCAGCATGGCTGGCCAAAGGGCACATAAAGGGGATGGGGACTCTCAGTAGAGATGATTGGGCCTGAGCATCAGTGGAGACCAACTGGCAACAAGAAAGGGAGCCATTTGGAAAAAGAACTTCCTCCCCCTCATTTACACCTCTCGGCTCTTCTCCTGGGAGAACAGCAAGGGAAGCATGACCCATGGCCAGGGCTGAGGGTGGGCGGGTGTCCTGCAGGAGGCCACTACCTGGGCCATGTGCGAGCCACGTGTGCCTCACCTTCCAGAGTGGGCAGTGCTCATGAAACGCCGTTCCAGAACGCATCGCAACTGCAAAACACGAACATGATACAGAAAAGGAAAAGGCCCCCTTCTCACCCTGCATCTCGCTCCCTTCCCAGGGACGACTGCAAATGTTGGTTTGAGGAGTATCATGCCAGACCTTCCCCTATGCACCCGTGGCGTGCGTATCAATACAGAAGCAGGTGGGTGCGCTTTCGGACAAGGTGGGGCCGCTCTGGTCTGTGGCTTGTTCTGTGACTTGCTCCCTTCACTTAGGACCCATCTTCTGGGTTGGCCAGGACACGCGGATTCGCTGCATGGTTTTTCACTGTTGCACGGTGTTCCATGCAGAGGTGACTGGAGTTTCTGAAAGCAATTCTCTCCCATGTCCACAGATATCACACCACACAAATCACCAAGAAAATAAACCAATGTACTTCCTGGTCTCACCTCTAAACGCTTTTTCTATAGGCAAACTGGCCAATGGGAACCCTAATGAGGCAGGTCCCAACAGGGCAGAGGGGAGAAGGGAGAAAGAACAGACCCCAGGGAAAGGCCTGTCCTCGGCAGCAGCGTTCCTGGAACACCTGCAATGGTGCAAGCCAGGGAAGGACAACACGGGGTTGCAGCAATCTGTGCTGCCCTCAAAGTCGTGGCAACAGTGCTCCCTGCTACAGAACAACGTTCTCCACGTGTGGCTTAAAAAAGAGCATGTTACAAAAGAGTATGTAACAATGGATCCATTTTTCAAAGAGAATAGATGTTTCTGGAAAAGATAGGAAACAAGAGCAGAGGGGCGTTGGGGGGCTGATGGGGTTTCTCTTGGGGGACAAGACCTTTGTGCTTGGAGGATTAATTACTATTGTAATTAGTATCCCTGCTCGCAATAGATGTTGTGTTTTTAAAAAGGAAAAGACAAAGAGATAGAAGGAAAGACAGGGCCAGGGATGGGATGGGAAGGAAGAAGGAAGGTGGAGGAAGCAGCAAAGACGGATGAAAGGAGCCGGTGCAGGAGCCAGAGGAAGAGGCTCGTTCCCCGCACTCGACACTGTCTTTTAAACTTCTGGAGATGCAACCTTTGCTTTGCTTTTCTTAAAAAAAAGTAACATCAGAGCTCCATTTTTGTCTTCTCAAAGGAAACGTTGCACTTCAACAACTTATAAAAGGACAGGAAGATCATGTTAAAATGTCCTGAAATAGTGTTTTCTCTCAAGGGCAGACATGGGCAGCAGCAATCTCCCGAGAAATTTTTAAAAATGCAAAAATGTCGAGACTTAATTTAAACATTTCGTTGAAATGTTTACATGTGTAGGAAGGCCCTGGTCCCTGTCTCGGCGTGAATATGCTCTGGCATTTTGGGCTCTGAATTCATCTGCGCCCGACGTGCGCCTCCTTGGTTTACCTTGTGGTGATGCTGATGGCATCGTCCCGGCTCCATCTTCCCTCTGCACACAGGGGAGGGAGCAAGGGAGAGACAGAGGAGGCTGCCCTTACCCCCCAGGAGAGGGTCCTGCCTGGGAAGGCCAGTACTTTTTTTTTTTGGTCTTTTTTCGTGTCCGGCAATGGATCGCAACCCTCAGTGTTGCGCCCGNCATCCAATCATCCATCCATTATCCATCCATCCATCCATCCATCCAGTCATCCATCCATCCATCATCCATCCATCCAATCATCCATTCAATTATCCATCCATCATCCACCCATCATCCATCCATCATATGTCTTCCATCCATCCAATCATCCATCTATCATCCATCCATCCATCCATCCATCCAATAATCCATTCAATTATCCATCCATCATCCACCCAATCATCCATTCATCACCCATCCATTACCCATCCACCCAATCATCCATCCATCATATCATCCATCCATCATCCATCAATCTCTTCATCCATCCATTACCAGCTGTTGACTGGTGACACCTCCGCCAGGAGAAAACAGGGCAGAAGACAGATTGAACAATGACTCTGTGGAGCTCCCAGTCTGTAGACAGTGACTGAGTAGGCAGCCACAAGCGTGGTGGAATTTCTTGGAGGGTCAAAAAAGTGCCTGCCGTGGGGTGTGTGCAATGCGGTCGGGCTATTCTAATTGAGGGGGGTGAGGTAAGGCTTCTCTGAGGACGTGACTACCAGGCCTGAAGGTGCTCAGGAGTCTGCCAGGAAGAGCAGACTCCCCAAGGCCAGAGAGCTGGGAGATGGGCCGCTGGGGCCGATCAGAAAGGTGGGGACGGGGCTCATCCTCAGAGAGCCTCTGGGGGAGTTTTTCAAAGCTGGGGCACAATACACTGCACCTTAGGAAGATCCCTGTAGGCACTGGTGGCAGGTGGACATGAGGGAGGTCCCAGGGGCGAGGGATCCTGTGTTTAGGAGGTCACTGTGGACATCAATTGGTTTTGCTTTTCTGAGGCAGAACCAGGGCTAGCGGCACAGGTGGTCCTAGGACCTGCTTGGCTGGTCACTCAGAGCTGGATGGCTTGGGCACTCAGGTCTCTGCAGGGACCTTGGTGGCTAATTCTGAGGTGGCACCAGCATGGCTGGCCAAAGGGCACATAAAGGGGATGGGGACTCTCAGTAGAGATGATTGGGCCTGAGCATCAGTGGAGACCAACTGGCAACAAGAAAGGGAGCCATTTGGAAAAAGAACTTCCTCCCCCTCATTTACACCTCTCGGCTCTTCTCCTGGGAGAACAGCAAGGGAAGCATGACCCATGGCCAGGGCTGAGGGTGGGCGGGTGTCCTGCAGGAGGCCACTACCTGGGCCATGTGCGAGCCACGTGTGCCTCACCTTCCAGAGTGGGCAGTGCTCATGAAACGCCGTTCCAGAACGCATCGCAACTGCAAAACACGAACATGATACAGAAAAGGAAAAGGCCCCCTTCTCACCCTGCATCTCGCTCCCTTCCCAGGGACGACTGCAAATGTTGGTTTGAGGAGTATCATGCCAGACCTTCCCCTATGCACCCGTGGCGTGCGTATCAATACAGAAGCAGGTGGGTGCGCTTTCGGACAAGGTGGGGCCGCTCTGGTCTGTGGCTTGTTCTGTGACTTGCTCCCTTCACTTAGGACCCATCTTCTGGGTTGGCCAGGACACGCGGATTCGCTGCATGGTTTTTCACTGTTGCACGGTGTTCCATGCAGAGGTGACTGGAGTTTCTGAAAGCAATTCTCTCCCATGTCCACAGATATCACACCACACAAATCACCAAGAAAATAAACCAATGTACTTCCTGGTCTCACCTCTAAACGCTTTTTCTAAAGGCAAACTGGCCAACGGGAACCCTAATGAGGCAGGTCCCAACAGGGCAGAGGGGAGAAGGGAGAAAGAACAGACCCCAGGGAAAGGCCTGTCCTCGGCAGCAGCGTTCCTGGAACACCTGCAATGGTGCAAGCCAGGGAAGGACAACACGGGGTTGCAGCAATCTGTGCTGCCCTCAAAGTCGTGGCAACAGTGCTCCCTGCTACAGAACAACGTTCTCCACGTGTGGCTTAAAAAAGAGCATGTTACAAAAGAGTATGTAACAATGGATCCATTTTTCAAAGAGAATAGATGTTTCTGGAAAAGATAGGAAACAAGAGCAGAGGGGCGTTGGGGGGCTGATGGGGTTTCTCTTGGGGGACAAGACCTTTGTGCTTGGAGGATTAATTACTATTGTAATTAGTATCCCTGCTCGCAATAGATGTTGTGTTTTTAAAAAGGAAAAGACAAAGAGATAGAAGGAAAGACAGGGCCAGGGATGGGATGGGAAGGAAGAAGGAAGGTGGAGGAAGCAGCAAAGACGGATGAAAGGAGCCGGTGCAGGAGCCAGAGGAAGAGGCTCGTTCCCCGCACTCGACACTGTCTTTTAAACTTCTGGAGATGCAACCTTTGCTTTGCTTTTCTTAAAAAAAAGTAACATCAGAGCTCCATTTTTGTCTTCTCAAAGGAAACGTTGCACTTCAACAACTTATAAAAGGACAGGAAGATCATGTTAAAATGTCCTGAAATAGTGTTTTCTCTCAAGGGCAGACATGGGCAGCAGCAATCTCCCGAGAAATTTTTAAAAATGCAAAAATGTCGAGACTTAATTTAAACATTTCGTTGAAATGTTTACATGTGTAGGAAGGCCCTGGTCCCTGTCTCGGCGTGAATATGCTCTGGCATTTTGGGCTCTGAATTCATCTGCGCCCGACGTGCGCCTCCTTGGTTTACCTTGTGGTGATGCTGATGGCATCGTCCCGGCTCCATCTTCCCTCTGCACACAGGGGAGGGAGCAAGGGAGAGACAGAGGAGGCTGCCCTTACCCCCCAGGAGAGGGTCCTGCCTGGGAAGGCCAGTACTTTTTTTTTTTGGTCTTTTTTCGTGTCCGGCAATGGATCGCAACCCTCAGTGTTGCGCCCGTACTGGACCAGGACAGGCAACGGGATCGCAACCCTCGGCGTCGCGCCCGCACCTCGCTCAGCCAGTGAGTGGGAACCGGTCTGTATGTGGGATCCGAACCCTCGGCGGGAGCAAATCCACTCTCAAAGGCCCCACATCCTGGTACTGTCCCACTGGGTGTCAGGGCTTCTGTGCGTGCATCTGGGGACACGATCAGTGCGTAGCACACCTTGGGGCTCTTCCTCCTGCTATCACACCATGCTTCTCTCTGAGAGACACTGTCCTGTGCTCACCAGCATGACCCTCTGTCACCCCACCTCAGCCCCGACACAAGCCTGCTGCAGATGCCAAGCGGGGCAGCCCTAGTGGGGGAGTCTGTCTGCTCTAGCAGAAAGCTATTTGCACTCTGGCTGGGGCTGCTGGACAAGCTCCCGACACCATTTCTTGTGGGCCCTCAACTCCCTCCTCCGCCCCCTCCACACATCATCTAAATGACAGTGGTTGGGTCTGCTGAGTGTTCACCATGGCCTGAGGGATTCTCAGCTGTGCGGCCCATGCCAGGTGCAATGAAGACCTGCAGGGACCCCCCTTTCCCACAGACAGAAGCCCAGACATTCACGGTTTCTAGCCAGCCCCTCCCTGCCCCAAGCCTGTCCCGTAGAACACACTCAGTAAACACTCGCTAGAGGGATGAATGACCCATGTCAGAAGCCAGTGGCTTTCTGGGGGCCGGGGGGTAGATCTGAGTGAGGGCCAGGGTCCCTCAGCCCATGCTGCAAATTGCTCACGCCCAGGATTACGGGTGGCATCTATCTGTCTGGCCCCGAGGCGACCTCCGCTGACCTTTGAAGGCCTCCCCTCTCTATTTCCAATATGAACGTACACGTGTCCCAGCAAGTATGATCCTTCTGGTGTAAAATACTTTGAGGGTGTTTGTATGCTTTTGCTTCTGTGATCGTCTGGCGAGCTGTGGTGCCCTTACTTAGGCCAGGCCGCTCTGAGAACTCCACCCAAGTGAGAAAGTCTAACCTACAAATCGTTTCTAAATGAACCCCCAATTTAACAGTGAATGAAGTTTGGATAGACTAATTAGATATTTACTAACTTAAATAGTCCCATTGCCTTTTCTTATTTCGGAGTCTTACAGTGTCTTCTAGATCTGTTGGGCTCATGGAAAGCTTGTGAGCTCATAGCCCAAAGGGCTCCTGGAGGATGCTGCTGTGGTTCCCCCCACCTGAGCCTCGGTTTCCTCACCTGGGCAGTGGTGGTTGCCTCACCTGCCTGCCTCACGGGACTTCCGAGCAGGCAAGTCAGAAAACACGCGAGTGCCCAGAAGGCAGCCTCAGCACCTCCACCTCCACCAGGCACAGCCGTCTGCAACCAGTATCTGCTGAAGAGTGAGTGGGTGAGTGAGTCCACGTGTTACGTGCCAGGAACTCAGGTGCCAAGCGAGGAGCGTCCACGTGGTCCAATACCTAAGACCAGCCTTGATCCCTTTAACCAGCCCTGAGTGCGTCTGCAACCAGTATCTGCTGAAGAGTGAGTGGGTGAGTGAGCCCACGTGTTACGTGCCAGGAACTCAGGAGCCAAGCAAGGAGCGTCCACGTGGTCCAATACCTAAGACCAGCCTTGATCCCTTTAACCAGCCCTGAGTGTGCTGGGAGCTGTTGGGAGACCCCAAAGCAATTTGACAGGTGCTTAGCTGGGAATGGACCCTGGGGAGGGCAGATGGGGGCCACCAGGGTCCCCCCTCCAGTCCTGCACAGACAGAAGGGTCGTTTGGACGCGAGCTCCTTTTCTAACTACAGATGCCCGATGGCCAGGAGCCTGCGTCTCCGCATCCGAGGCAAGGGCGTGCGTTTCTCCACTCCTGCCCTAGGAGGCAGTGCAGGCGGGGGCTCCAGGAGGGCCGACCCCGGGCCGGGCCCCCAGGGCCTCACAGCCCATGGCCACTGCTAATGGGGGACTGGAGTCCCAGACAGAGAGCTGGGGGTGCAGTGAGCATAAGTCGGGCTGGCTGCGACTGGAGGGACCGTACAGCTGTTATCATTAGTTCATTCTTCCATCCATTCATTCATGCACATCTCAGACACTGTTCTAGGTCTGGGTGACACACGGTGAGCGACACACACAAGGGACCTGCTGGATTCAGACGCCGAGGGGACCCACTCGGGAGGGACAGGAAGTGAGGCCAGAGAAGAGGGGCTCGCAGAGAGGAGGGGTGGACCAGATGACTTTCACAGCCCTTCCCAATCATTCTAACACGCTGCACGGTGGGCCTGCAGAGGCCTGGGCTAAGCACCCCCCCAGCCTGCTCAGTTTCCCCCCTCCCTTGTTGAGGACCCTGCCCTGCAGCTGTCCCAGCCAGGGGCCACCAGCCAAAGGAGAGGCCAGAAAGGGAGATACTTCCTGCATTCCCAGCCCCAGCACCGCCTTCCCAAGCTGCCCTGACTGTGCCCACAGGGTCAGGACCAGGTAGGCCCACCAGGTGACTCAGTCCGTGACACTGTAGCACGTGAACTCCCTCATCCCCAGAGGCATGTCCTGATCTCAGGCCTGGTCCTGCCTCTCTTCTCACAAGGACAGCAATCCCAGGAAGAACATTCTCCAAGGCAGTGAGTGGCTCAAATCAACAGAAAATAGGCTCCTTTAAAAAGTGAACTTGATGTTGTTAAAGTAAATTAAAATGGAGACTGGGCCTGAAGGATCCCGAGTAGACAAAGCCAGCTAGGCCTTATAAGATGACCTTGACCTGGCTTGATTTGCAAGCATAAGTGAAACTTAACTTGGCCATTTTTTGAAAATGCCTATATTAAAGAGAAATAGAACTTCAGCCCAACCAATCAGAAGCAGCCAACAAACTTATAACTATATAACAACGGACTTTCCAGGGGGGCAGACCACATAAGGCACATGCAACTGAACCACCAATCAAACGTGCTTCTGGCTTCACCTCCGTGCTTGTCGTGCAGGAGCCCGCCCTTGCGTTCCCCTGGCAGAGCTCCCTGACCATTTCTGGTTTGGAGCTGCCTGATCCATGAATTGCTGTGTGCTCGGATAAACTCTTAAAACATTTTATTATGCCTCTGTTGATCTTTTCTTTTTTTAAAAATTTTATTTATTTAAAAAAAATTTTTTTTTTTTTTTAAAGATGACCGGTAAGGGGATCTGAACCCATGGCCTTGATGTTGTCAGCACCACACTCTCCCAAGTGAGCCACGGGCCAGCCCGTGCCTCTGTTGATCTTTTAAACAACACCCATCAGCAGATAAATGGATAAACACAATGTGGTCTCTCCACACAGGGAAATACTGTCCAGCCATAGAAAGCATGAAGCACAGACACACACTGCCACATGGATGTGCTCCAGCAACATTCTGCTGAGTGAAAGATGCCAGGCACAAAACCACACGGTGTATGATCCGCTTTGTATGAAATGCTGGAACAGGCAAATCTGTAGAGACAGACAGTAAACCAGTGGTTGCCAGGCTGGGGGAGGAAACGAGGAGTCGCTGCTTAACAGTTACAGGGTTTTACTTGGGGGTGATGAGAATGTTCTGGAGCCAGATAAACGTGGTGGTTGAATAAACTGTGAACACAGTGAACGTCACTGAACTGTACACTTTAAAAGCACTAATTTTCACCTCAATAAAATGTTTAAAAGTGAGCCTGAACAAATGAGAGAGGCGGGTGTCAAGGCTGGGGCCTGGGCTTCCCTGAGCCCATTTCTGGGAGACCCTGTGTCTGGGTGACCCTCACTGGATGCTGCCCACTCCCCCGGGCAGTGGGGCCTCGCAGAGACCTGGGAAGGATCTGGCAGCCCCTGAGGTGCTCCCAGGGCAGACCACGTGCTCAGAGGAGGGAAAGGCTGAGCCAGAAGACAGGTCTTCTCACCCTTTCCTCTGCCAGCATGTGGTGCAACTGGCGCTTGCTTTTTGCCAAGGTGCAGGCAGAACTGCAGGCCAGTCCCTTCCGTCGACCGCCCAGATGAGGCAGGGGTGGCCTTCCAGCGGCCAGGTGGGCAGGGTGAGGGCTGGAGCCTGGCTGGCCGCCCTTGCCCACTTCTCTGGAAGCCCCCGGGCCAGCTCCATCCACCCTCCGTGCACTCCCTGCCCGCCTGCTGAGTCTGCTTGCATTTGTTAAAAATACGCAGCACCATCTGCAGCAACTTGTCATTTAATAAATTTATTTATAATGCGACTGAGGCGTGTTTTAAAGACAAGCTTTTATTTCGGGGATGAGGTTTCTGAGGCCTACGGAAGCCCCCAGCCTGCCTCGGAGCTGCTCTCTCCAAACACAGCCCCAGGAGCACCTCTGCTGGGCCCCCAGCCTGGCCTGCAGCCACCAATCACAGGAGCGGGAGGAGGGACGGGAACCACAGGCCCTTCGTCAGCCAAGGTCCCCTGTACTGAGTTTAATGGTGTCTGCCCAAAATTCGTGTTTACCTGGAACCTCAGAACATGACAGGATTTGGAAATAGGATGTTTGCAGATTTAATTAGTTAAGATGAGGTCATGACGGATTAGTCTGGGGCCCTTAATCTAATGACTGGTGTCCTCGTAAGAGAAAGGAGAGGAAGATCTGAGACACAGACAGAGAGGAGAGGGCCGTGGGAAGATGGATGCAGACGTCGGGGTGATGCGTCCACACGTCCGGGAACACCAACGACTGCGGCACATCACCAGAGACTGCAAGAGGCAAGGAGGGTCCTGCCCTAGAGCCTGCCAAAGGAAGCCACCCTGCTCACACCTCAATTTGGAATTCTAGCCTCCAGAACAGAAGAGAATATGCTTCTGTTATTTTAAGCTGCCTGGTTTGTCACAGCAACCCCAGATGAGCTACCTTGTTCGTCCTGAGTCTGCAGAAGGCCTCAGAGGTGCCTGGCCAGAAGAATAAAAACCTGAAGAGTCCTGAAACCTTGAAAGAAATTGAATCAGAATTTGCAAATCTTTTCAAGAAGAAAACACAGGGCTCAGATAGCCTTCTGAGCAGGGTTGACCCATCACGGAAGGGAAAAATAATTCTAACTTGAGCAATGTCTTCCAGAGAAAAAGAGAGGACACTCCTCAGCCTGTTTTGTGAGACTGGCAAAAGCTTGATTCTTGAATCAGAAAAGGATAGTATAAGAAAGGAAAATTACAGGCAAATTTCATTCATGAACTTAGATGCAAAAATCCTGACCATAATATTAGCAAATGAAATTTATCAACATATTAAAAAGATGACAACATCATGGTAAGTTGGGTTTATCCTAGGAACCTAAGATCGATGTAGTAGAAAACCAATTAATGCAATTAATTAGCAAAGGAGGAAACTGTGTGATCTTTGCAAGTAATGCAAAAAAGCACTTGAAATTCAGTATCCATTTGCAATTAAACCGAAACCTCTCAGCACACTAGGAAAAGAATAAAATACTTCAATCTGATCACGTGTATGTCCATAAAAACCTGGAAATTTTGAAAGCATTTCTTCTAACATCAGGGACAAGACAAGAGTGGCTTCACCACGGCCACCCAACATTTTATTGTAGGTCGTAGCCAGCAGAGAGAGAAAAGAGAAAGGACAGAAGATGTAATCAACAGGTAAAAGATGAGGACTGCTAAGAGAGTTTACAAGGTGGCTGCACAAAATCAAAACCAATACACCAAAGTCGGCGGCATTTCTGTTTCCAGCAACAATCAGCAAGTCTAATTTTGAAAACTATACCCCGAGGGCACAACAGTTACACTACCTAGGAATAAATCTAAAAACACTGCAGAGGCTCTTCATGGAGTCAATCATAAAACCTGTCAGAAAGACATTAAAGACCTAAATAAATGGAGAAACAGATCACATTCTTGGATAGAAGGACAATATTGCAACGGTGTCAGTTTTTCCCAAATTGATCTATTCTGGGTCAATGCAATTCTAATCAAAATCCCAGCAGGGTTTTTTGTTGTTGTTGTTTTGCTGGAACTTGGTAAGCTGATTTTAAAATGTATATGGAAGAGGAAAGAAGCAAGAATGGCTAAAATAATCCTGAAGAGGAACAAGGAGAGTGCCGTGGCTGGGGTAGGGGGAACCGTTCACGGCACCAGTACAGACAAACGGACAACCCACAACAGCCCTGCGTCCGTGTGGAAGTGTGGCTTATGAAAGAGCTGTGGATCTTGGACAAAGGAGTTTTATTCCACAAATGATGCTGAAAGAATGGGTTACCCATAGGAGGAAAAATAAAATTAGATCCCTTCCTCACACCACACACACACAAACCCCCAAATTCCTGGGTTAAAGACATATGTGAAAGGGCAGGCCCTGTGGCTCACTCGGGAGAGTGCAGCGCTGGTAGCGCCGAGGCCGTGGGTTCAGACCCTATATAGGGATGGCAGATGCACTCACTGGCTGAGCGTGGTGCAGACGACACGGTGCTGAGGGTTGCGATCCTCTTATCGATCAACAACAACAACAACAACAACAAAAAAAGAAGACATGTGAAAGGCAAACATATTAAATTCCTAGAAAATAAGATTGGAAATTAGCTTTATTACCTCTTGGTAGAAGGGATTTCTTAAATAAGACCATAAAAATCACAAACCCTGAAGGAAAGTTTGATAAATTCATCTACATTAAATTAGAACCTGCTTGTCAAAATCAGAGTCAAAAGACAAGCTAAGGATTAATACACAGAATACATAAAGAGCATAAATCAGTCAGAATAAGACAGACAACCCAACAGAAAGCTGGGCACACGATGAGAACCAGCATTTCACTTACAAAGTACTACAGATGGTCCAGAAACATGAAAAGATGATCCATCAGCGATCAGGAAATGCAAATTAAAATGCCAAAGAAAAACTATGTAACACCCCCAGAATAGCAAAAACTAGCAGGTCTTGGCCATGGCAAGTGCAGCTGTGGGCGCAGAGCCAGGCGAACTGCTCCCCAGGTGACTGGAACAACCCTAGAGAATGCACTCTGCCAGCACCTGGTAGAGCTGAACGTTCGGCTGATTTAACAACTGTTGTCACACATCCAAGCGTGCTCAGAGCACATCTGTTTATAGTCACAAAATACGGGAGGCAATCATATGTCCATCAGCAGGAGAGCGAACTCATAAGTGATGGGAAAGACCCGCAAGGCCATACCCCAGATTCCCACTTCAAAAGGGCACTGAACACAAAAAGCATTTCTCCTTTTTATTGGTAATTCAATTATTAGCAAAACCTGGCCCGGAAAGAACTGAGGCCATTTATTTATCCCGCTGAATATCCAGACATTTTGATGCAGAAAAACTGATGAGCTTAATTATATGATGCTAACGCAACTGGGATTACAGACACAAAATATGTAACATTTTATATCCTATAAAATTTATTTTATAGCATACATTTTATAATATTAAACTTTATAGTATACATTTTATAGCATAAAATAAATACATATGCATGATGTATCATCTTTATCCTGGAATGCACCTGGCCCCATGGGCTGCAGATAAGGGACTGAGGACCCGTCCCACCCTATGACAGAATCTCCATCAGCTGGAAAACGAATAAATGAGCTCCACACAGCCCTGGAGGCAAACCTCAAGAGGGTATCGATGAGCCAAAGCAGCAAGTCAGCAAAGAATGTACACAGCAAAGTTCCATTCATGGAAAGTTGGAAAACAAGTCAAAGTAAGCTTTGTTTAGTGATGTCAACACATGTAGCAAAATCACACGGAAAACCTAGGAGAAGTGGCAGGGAGTCCCCTCCCAGCCAAGGGCTCCACTGTCCCCCAAACTGTCCGTTGGCTCAGGCTGTGCCTCCCTGATGCCTCCAGGATGTGGGGAAGAAACAGACCACGAGGCACAATGTCCAGCGGAGGAGTCCAGGCCTGGCTGGCAAGTGAGCCCAAAGCTCAGGCCCACGTGCGGCTCTAGCCGGCCGCGAGCAGGAGATGGTGGACATCATCCTAGGATCAGCACCGAGACACAGCACTCACTGCTTCTCAGGTGGCTCTTCCAGCCTTCCCTTCCAACCTACCAGCCGCCCAGAGGAGAAAGGTACATCCTGGGTGTCCCTCGCATCCCGACCCCCTGATCCAATCCAGCAGCTAGTCCACGCACAGCGGTCGCCTGGTGGGTCACTCTCTTTCTGCTCAGGGACGCGGGTCAGGCTGCAGCACAGGACCTCCACATGCCCCCTCGGTGCTCCCCGCCTGCGCTGCTCAGCTCCAGACAAAGCCTGGCTCATGCCCTGCTCAGTCCTTACCCAGGTCACAGCTTAAGTGTCATTTCCTCCAGGAAGCCCTCTAGAATCAACCACCTGATTTATCCAAGTCCCTTGAATTACTGCCACCTGTCTGCTGCCTTCATGGCATTCTCACCATTTGTAAACAGGATTTTATGATCTGCCTCCTTAAATGGTAACCTAATTAAGTACAGGAAATACTTCCGTTTGTCCTTGTTGCAAACCCAGATCCAGTAGAACCTTTACTCAGTAGGAACACAAATTGCTCTTGAGCAGACCAACCACTAATAATAATGGCAATGATGTCAAGGAGCAGAGAGGTTGAGTCATTCACTCAAGGTCACACAGCTAGTGCCAGCACTCTGGGCTGGGGTGGGCACCACGATCACACCCACTTCACAGACAAGGACACACAGCTCAGGGAGAGGAGGGGAAGGTGCCTCCTCCGTGCTCTGCAGTCCTGGGCCAGTCCTGCTCCCCAGCTCCCAAGCTTTGGTGCTTTCACGAAAACCCAAGAGGCACTAGGAGAACAAGGTGCAGCTGGGCAGGAGGCGGTCCCCCACAGCTCCCCCTTTGCAGCCTAACTGACAGGCCAGGAAGTGTCCATAGAGCCCTCTGCTCATAGGGACCCATCCCCCACCCAGGGGACACGCAGAGTAACACTGAGCAGATGGTGCTCCGCACAGCAGAGGGGCGAGCAGGCAGAAGGACCCCGCACATTACTCACGCAAATATGTAACCGTGGGCACCTGGGCACGTCAGCTGCCTGTAGCCCTGAGGCCACATGCAGAGCTGGCAGCAGGACAGCCAGGGCGGAGGGAGCGGGTGAGAAGAAGGGAAGCGCACGCCGCACATTACTCACGCAAATATGTAACCGTGGGCACCTGGGCACGTCAGCTGCCTGTAGCCCTGAGGCCACACGCAGAGCTGGCAGCAGGACAGCCAGGGCGGAGGGAGCGGGTGAGAAGAAGGGAAGCGCACGCTGCCGCCCCAGCAGGATGCTCCTCTCTAGGGCTCTGCTCACAAACTCTGAGCTCCTGGAAGGCCTGAGCACAGGCCCAGCTGCTGGGGAGAGACTCCCTTCCTCACCGTCTCTCTAATCAGTGCCGTGAGTGGCTAGGTGGGGGCATCTCTGTGGGGAGCAGGGCAGGGCTGGCCTGGGGTGGGATCAGGCCCACTTCTCAGGCAAGGACACGTGATTCAGGGAGGCCACCGGGTAGTGGCCATTGTGTGAGGATGATGATGATAGCGCCAAAGCAGCAGCGCCAAGACTCCCCTACACTGTACACACGCATCAACACATTCCGCATACGTGTGTGCATGTACAAATTACACACACATACAAAATGTAGCCTGTCAGCATTTGTATAAAGCAAGCCCATCCATGTGCTTTACATAAACAGAAACACTGAACTCTCACCACAGCCCCTGAAGTGGGTCACACCATCACCACCCCCATTTTACAGATGACAGACTGAGGCACAGAGGGGCTAAGGCATGTGCTGGTAGAAGGAGGAGGTGGGATTCAAACCAGGTGCTGTTGGCTCTGCCCCTTGCCTAATCTCTGTCCGTGCTGTCACACACAGGGTGCTGGACACAGAGAAGTGCATGTGACACGCACACGTGTGTGGGAGGTGCATGGGGTACAGGGCAGGCTCGGGGTTTCAGGGCTGGTCTGAACGAGCCAGCAGCAAACAGCAGCATCAGGCCCTTCAGCTGGAGCCCAGATGGGCCCCGGGTCAGGTGGCCTGGGGGAGGGACTTGGCCGTGGGCAGGCCCCAGGCCAGAGGCCTTCAGCAGCTCTCCAAGGACAGGAGCTCTGAGTCCGTTCAACTGAGAGTGGAGTCCAAGCTTTGGACGGCACATCCCAACACAGTCATGTTTCTCTGTACCAGTTCTTCCAGAAGATGGTCTTGTTCCGGGTACGCCTGCATCCCAGGTGGGCACGCCCAGGCGAGAAGTGAAGCCTCAGGCAGCCATCCCCCAGGAGGCGAGCCTGTGCCCGTGACAGACGTACTCAGAGGCAGCTCGGAAAGGGCCCCTCCTTGGGAAGCCCCTCATTGCTGATCATTTTCAGGTCAAATGCTCAACACTTGATTTTCCTAATGCAGCTGGGCGCTCACCCTTCGGCGATTAGCACGTTTGGACGACGGAACCGTGCCCGGTGCGAGCTCCTGCCGATTTCTTAATGGCCTGCAGCAGCCAGTGACCTTATTTTTAGCGATTTCCACTCCAATGAGCACTTGGTGAAGGCTCAGATGTATTAGATGCGCTGGGGACTTTTCCATATCGAACTCTCTCCAAAGAGGNTCAACACTTGATTTTCCTAATGCAGCTGGGCGCTCACCCTTCGGCGATTAGCACGTTTGGATGACGGAACCGTGCCCGGTGCGAGCTCCTGCCGATTTCTTAATGGCCTGCAGCAGCCAGTGACCTTATTTTTAGCGATTTCCACTCCAATGAGCACTTGGTGAAGGCTCAGATGTATTAGATGCGCTGGGGACTTTTCCATATCGAACTCTCTCCAAAGAGGTGGAGGGGGGCGAGGAACACAGAACCTGACTCAACGTTTCCCTGGATTCATGGCGCAAAACTGCATCACAGATACAAATTTCCAAGTGATTTCTTGATGTTTTCCTCCTAGAGCCAGAGCAAAGGGAACCTGGGAAGACTGGGCGGCGATCAGCCTGGAGATGCAGGTGGGCTGCCGCTGGCTGGCGGTCGCCTGGCAGCCAAGCCGTGGGCCTGGCACCAAAGCCACATTCCCACTGGGACTGGATTTAAGAGGAACAGAGCCGCTGCTTGGGTGCTTTCCCTCTCCCCTGTTTCCCCCTCTGCTGGGAGCTCGCTGGAGGAAGCACAAGGGCAGAATGACCCCTTTGGAATAATCTCTTGTCCTCTCCCTGCTTGGGATAAAAGGAACAATGAAGCATCGTTAGCCAGGAACCCTGGGGAAAAATCCACCAGAGGGCTGGTGGCCTCAGGGTTGGAGCTACTGCCCAGAACACCGCTGCATCCTTGGCGTGAGGCAGCTGAAGTTCCTCCTGAGCCACCCCAGCACTGCCAAAGACCCACCTGGAAATCACCCTATCTGTGTTTGGAAGCCGTCTCCCACTGTTCTCCAGTTCTCATCTCCTAGAAAGCTTGATACCGCTGGCCCCAGTGCCTTTGCACTTGCTGTTCTGGCTCCTGTGACCACCCCTTCCCAACCTTTGCCATGGAAGAGACTCCTACCCACTTCTTAAAAATCCTAGCATGTATGCACCACCCGACTGGGCCAATGAGTCATGTGGGATCTTGACAGACTCCACAGTCTGGTCAGGAGGTCTGGGTGGCGGCCGACTCCTGTATGTCTAACAGGCTCCCAGTGATACTGAGAAATGGTTCTAGAACCCTGGCTACTTCACTCTTCCACGGGCCTGCAAACATCCTCATGCATCCCAGACACCACAGTTACCTTGGACCCTGCTCCTGGATTCCCACGTCCTTGAGGCCCAGCCTGCGTCCTTGCCATATCTGTAACCCCCAAAACCTGGCCCGGGGTGGGGACGTGCCCAGGTGCGGAATCAAGATGGAACAGCCCCTGTCTGTTCCTGGTGCCTCGGGCTCTCCTCCGGCTCCAATCCCATTCCTGGGTCAAGCCACAGCAGGAAGGTGCTGAAGGACAGGGGGACAGGCAGCTGCTCGAAGCAGCGTTATTCTTGGACTGTCCTCTTCCCTGGACTTGAAGCCCATAAATCCCTGCAGAGCCCTGCAGAAAGGCTGGGCTCAGCCTGCCATGCCGTCACGGCTGTGTCTAGCTCCAGGATGAAGTCCTGGGTTGGGCAGAGCCAGCGAGGGCACAGGCTCCTGGCTCTAGCCCCTCTAAGAGCCAGCGTCTATGGAAATCCCAAATCCACAGGTGGAGCTGAGTGAGGCCTTGCACCTGATCTCTGGCCCCTCAGAGGAAGGCAGCTCCCCTGGAAACGTCCAATGTCCTCTCCAGGCAACATACTGTGGGATGAACTGGTTTCTGGGCTAAACTCTGGGCCACGCTTCCCTGGAAGTTCAGAAGTGACCAACTGGCAGACATGAAGGACCCAATGCCTGGTCCCCATTGGACCCCTCCCCACATGCTGTACAGTGCCCAGCTCCCTCCATGCACACACTGGCTCTAGGACCTGTTACCAGGATTTGCTCCCTGGGCCCACTGGACCAGGGACTTCTCAGAAAAAGCCTGCAGCCACCAGAGCCAGAGCAGATGGGCCTGGAGGAGAGGCTGGTTTCCTTGCAACCCCTTCTGGACTAAGGGGAAAATGGCAACTCTCGTTTCCCCGCACCACGGAGCCCCCATGGGCTTGCCACCGTCCTGCCATCAGACGCTGGCCACTTCCACTTTGTTTTGGAGCAGCAGCACTGCCTAATTTCAGCCTGGCTTGCCCACTGTGAAAGTCAGGGTCGGGTGAAGGGTGAGAGGCCCCAGCCACCGAGTGGCCAGGAAGAGCCACTGAGCGCTCTTCTCACTGGACGGCATTTAACCCCCTTTAGAAAGCAGAATCTATTTCTACCTCTGCCCTGTGTTCTTGTGGGGCAGGGTGAGCAGCTGCCCATCCCCCCACTTGACTCTGACCAGAGAGGCTGGGACACTTGCGCAGGGACACACAGGGAAGGCAGCACCAGGTCTCCTGGCCACTGCCCGCTGTGTTGGACTCCTGCTACCTTCGCCATAGGAAGAACAAAGGTAAATTTCCCAGACACCCTCGCTGGAAATGTCACCCTAACATGCAAAGGCCTTTTTCATGCCTCTCTTTAGGAAAGGAGCTACCTTTTCAGCCACCAATTGGGCTACACTAGGAGTTAACTAAGTTGGACACGTCGGGGCCTGCAGGCTCCCAAGGCCACCTGGGGGCAGTGACTTATTCTCTCAGAACACCTCAGATCCTGATGGGGGCCTCACAAGTCTCTAATCTGTGAGCACTGGGACCTTGGGTGAGTCACCCGACTGTTCTCTGAGCCTCAGTTTCTTCATCTGTAAAGCAGGGTAGCGTAAGGGCCCCGCAGGGCAGGCATGGCGCGGCGCTGAGCGGGGAGCACAGGGGCGCTGTTCCCGCACTTACTCTTGGCCAAGACAGGAGCCTTGCTTCATGCGGCCTCTCTTTGGACTCTGCTCCCCACATACCCCACCTCAGCACAGGAAACCCATTCACAATCGAAAGCAGATCCTATTCAGTCTCCTCTGTTCACAGCCTATGATAGAACCTGATCTCAAATTACAAACCACTGGGCTAAATGAGGTCTATTACGCAAAACCTCATCCTGACGGCTATAAATAACCCTCGCAGCACAGGCCCAGGAATTCTCTGGAATGAAGCTGCATGGTTTAATGGAAACACAACCCGACATGATAGAACCTGATCTCAAATTACAAACCACTGGGCTAAATGAGGTCTATTACGCAAAACCTCATCCTGACGACTATAAATAACCCTTGCAGCACAGGCCCAGGAATTCTCTGGAATGAAGCTGCATGGTTTAATGGAAACACAACCCGATGCTAATTAATTTCACTGCCCGGAGAGAGCGACTTCCTTGGCCAGCCGTGGTCAGCAGGACTCAATTAAGAAAGCCCTGGGATGAAACCGAAGACTTCCCAAGAGAAATGGGACATGGTGTAAATACAAGTGCCTGTGCCTGTTCCCAAACCTGCCGGTGCCAGGGCTCTTGCTTCTCAGCCTCCCTGTGCAGAGCTGCCAGGCCCAGGGAGCGTGTACTAAACAAAAGAACCAGACACGAAAGCACATCTGGGCCGTGTTTGAAGGCACAAGAGAAATCTGGGGACTCCTGCTGCGGACGGGCAAAGGTTCCAGGAGGCTGCTTTATCTGTCTAAATCACAGCCCCAAGAGAGATGACCTGGTGGCCACGGAAATAGTTTGGAGTCCTAGATAAGCTAAACATAGAGCCACCACATGACCCAGTAATTCCACTCCCAGGTACATGCCCAAAGAAGTGAGAACAGGGAGTCAAACACTGACAAATACAGCCCTGTCCACAGGAGCACTGTTCGCAACAGCACGTGCAAACAACACGGAATATGCAACACGTATGCAGAGATGGTAGAATACACACAATGTGGAATACGTCTATTGTGGAATATTATTCAGCCGTGAAAAGGAATGAAGCACTGACACATGCTACAACGTGCATGAACCCCGAAAACATTACACGACGTGAAAGAAGCCAGACAGGGAAGGCCACAGACTATATGATTCCATGTAAAGGAAGCCTCCAGAACAGGTAAATCCACAGAAACAGAAAGCAAATTGGTGGTTGTCAGGGGTCGGGGGGGACGATGGGGAATGATTGCTAATGAGTATGGGGTTTCCTTTTGGGGCGATGAAATGTTCTGGAACCGGATGGTGGTGGTGGTGCTCAACCTTGTGACTGTACTAAATGCCACTGGCTTGGGCACTTTCAATGGTTAAAATGGCAAATTTTATATTACATGTATTTTACCACAGTTAAAAAAACAAACAGTTATAGGACCAAACAGTTATAGAGGGGAGTTGTGTTGTCCCTGAAACTCCGTCGGCACGGCCCACTCTCAGATTGAGATGAGGACACGCTTGCGCCTTAACAAAAGCTGTGCAAACTCAGCCTCAAGGCCCTCCCGCTGCCCACCTGCAAGGGAATGAATTCATGCCCAAGCCTGGCTTTATGACACCCCCACCTGGTCTGTCGAGGGGCACAAGTCACGCTGGTGACCGCAGGCCAGTCCCTGCCGTCCCCGAGCCTCAGCTTCTCAAACGCAAATGCAGAAGCTTGAGACAGGCGGTGACTCCACGGTGCCCCTGAGTTCTCCCTCCTCCTGATTCCAAGGGTGAGCCTTTTCCAAGCAGGCTGCATGTGTAAATAATTAATTCCCCACTTTATATTAATTAAAGACAAGTGCGACTGCCAGCCAGTCCTGCTGATTGGTGTCAGTGGATGAAACAGGCCTGGAGAATTCTGAGGTGGTTCTAGCCCAGAGCACAGGACGCCTTGCTGAGCTGCCTGCGCACAGGGGCACCAGGCAACCTGCCTGCTCCTCTAGGCTTTCTGCATATTTAAAGCAGCTCTCAGATCCTAGGGACCTGTGGGGGTCCACAGGACTCTCAGCTTAAAACTCTCTGATTCTGAAAAACAAATGGTCTTTCAAGATGAATATTGCTTTCACCTCTGGGCACCTGATATAAAGAGCTCCAGCCTCTTTTAAAACCAGTAAATGATGCACCCTGAAACTTCCAAACATCCAGAAGGATGTGCACTCTATAGCCATAGTGACTAAGAGGCAAATTTAGGGTTGTGAAAATTCTACAACCCAAGACCTGCCCTCCCATGTAGGCCAAGGATGCAGGAGAAGCAGCATCCTTTAAAAAAGAGCTTCTCAAAGTAGGGCGGAAATGCCACATCCCAGGGTGGCGTTGAAGGTGTAAGAGGGGTTTCGGCAGAAGCTCTGATGTACAGTTTATCAGTGTTGCAAAGGTCAAGTTCACAGATGGCAACGGGCATTGGTCCTGCCATCCCAGGGGACGGTGAGGCAGGGCCAGGGCCTCTCCCAGACCCGCAGCATCACCCTGAACTCAACAGTTCCCTCGGCTCAGTGTCACACCAGCCACGACACCTGGCTGCTCCCCACCGGCCCTGCATTGTCCTGCAGCCGCCATGGGCACTTGGTCACCTCCCCACGACCTGTATTCTGTCCTTCAGGGACTTCCACAGCTCTGGGCAGGACACAGCGACATGGGAGGAGGACAAAGGTCTAAGGGCTATCTCTTCATTTGTTTATCTTTCCCTGCTTCATTTCAGCCCTAAATAAAACCATGGGGCCGGCCCGGTGGCGCACTGCTACAGTGCGCCGCTTGGGAGTGCGGCGGCGCTC
>NW_007728269.1:115486-122872 GCF_000696425.1 Galeopterus variegatus | reverse complement strand
GTCCTGGTCCGGTACGGGCGTGACACTGAGGGTTGCGATCCGTTGCCGGACACGAAAAAAGACAAAAAAAGGAAAAAAAAAAACCAAAAAACCATGACTCTGGAAAGGCTACAAATGTGCAAAGGAGAGGACCCATCGGCCAGGGTAATCTGGAGGGCACACTGCGGGAGGTGTCGTCTGAGACTCCAGTCCTTTAGCCATTCAGGGAGAATGTCTAGGTAGACGAGAAAACTCAGGATGGGCCTTCCAGGATGATCAGGGGAGTTTAGAGAATTGTCTTCATTTCTACTGAAAATGGAGAAAAAAGGCAATTTCCATTCCTCCCAGCACTTAGCAGTGTGAAACTGGGCTGCTGCTAAAAGGGAGCCAAAAGCCTCCATCCAAATTTACCTGCCTGCTGCTAATGATGGCAGTCCCCGGTGACGGGGACGTCGTGAATATTGAGAATGTATCAGAGATAGGGGTGTCCTGCTCAATGTCTAGGAAGGAGGAGGCTGCTGGGTGTGACCCCCCAGGAGTCAGACGTGGTGATGAGGAAGTGTAGTGGATTGAATTATGTCCCCCCAAAACTTACTGAAGCTTGAACTGTGTCCCCCAAGTTTTATGTATTAGGAACTTGGTCCCCACTGTGACTGTTAAGAGGGTGGGAAATCCTATTATGGTAATTGAACAGTGGAGCCTTGAAGAGGTGATTGGACTGTAGGACTGTGCAGTAGTGAATGGATTAACCATGGTGGTCAGGGGCGTGGTTCTGAGGGCATTAAAAGAAGAGGAGAGTCTCTCTCTCTCTCTCTCTCTCTCTCTCTCTCTCTCTGCTTCCACCATCTTGCAATGTGAGACCCATGAGTCACTGTCACCACCACCAGATGGACTTTGGACTTCCCAGCCTCAGAAAGTAAAAGCAATAAATGTCATTTTTCTTTATAAATCACCCAGTTCCAGGTATTCTATTATAAGCAACAGAAACGGACTAATATGGAAGCCACCTGTTAACTCCTGCCTGGGAACCTGGGCTCTGTGCTGGTGGTGGTGTCACCTGCCCAGGGTCACCTGTAGGGGTGTGTCCTGCTGACTACGGGAACTCACAGGTTCTGGGTGGGAGAACAATCAAGGCTGGGCTGATTAGGAAAACACGGGGGACAAAGGAAGCCCACCTGTAACCCACATCTGATTACGGCGTGAAATTCAAGCAGAGGCGGGATGGACAAGCACCTTCCATCCCTCCAGCAGCAGCCCCCTCTCTCCAGGCATGGCTGCAGGCGGAGGCAAGACAGGTTTGGTACACACACACACACACACACACACACAACAACACACAAAAAACACACACACACACATACACACACAAAACACACACACAACACACACACAACACACACACAAAACACACACACACACACACACACAAGACACACACACATACACACACAAAACACACACACACAAAACACACACACACACACACGAGGGCACTTCAGAGAGTCCAGGGGGTCTTTTCATTCTATTTTTCCACAAGCGTGTGAGCTGTGTGTGTTAATTTTTAGTTTAGTCTGAGAAGTTTTTCCTTCTTCCTAGAACTATGAACACATTTAGACAGACGCACACTTTCTAACTGCGCATCATCCCAGGAGGGTGCGTACGTCTGTGCGGGGTTAAGCAGAACTCGGCTGCAGAAGTTGAGCAACACCGACACTGCGCGGACATTCAACAATACGTCAATTGTTTTGTCTTTATTTTGAACCTCCATAGACTGTGTTGTGCGTCATGTGTTCCTCTGCAGCTGCACCATCCCCCCGCGGGTTCTGGGTGTGCCCCGGCATGTTCAGCCCGGTCCATTCACTTCCCCACATCCGAGCACATCGCAGCGTTCAGATCCTTCCTTGTTATTATGTGCAAGAGGCTACTAACGAATGGCCTCTTGCATCCTTTCCAATTTCTCGCTACAATGAACAGAGCCGCTGGGAAATTTCCTGTGTGTGTCCTGGCCCATGTGTGTGTGGTTGTCAAGGGTGTGTGACACCAAGTGACATGCTGGTCCATACAGCAGGTGCATCTGTCATTTGAGTGGGCAGTGACTATTGCTTTCCAAAGAAGTTGCAATTTGGGACCTCGTCATGTTTTTCTAATTTTTAAAAAAAAACAAAGTGTAGAAATCTGAAAGCCAGAAAAGGCTTGGTCATGGCGGTAGCGCTGTGGGTTGAATTGTATCACCCCCAAAGCTGTGTACAAATCCTAACCCCCAGTACCCCAGAATGTGACCTTATCTGGAAATAGGGTCACTGTAGATGTACAGACATAAATTAAAAATGTCATACTGGAGTAGGGTGGGCCGTTAATGCAATATGACTGGTGTCCTTATAAGAAGAGGAAATTTGGACCTAGACACAGGGAGACGGCCACATGGTGACAGAGGCAGAGAGCAAAGTGATGCGGCCATAAGCCAAGGACCGCCAGCGACTGCCAGCAGCCAGCAGAAGCCGGCAGAGGCAGGAAGGACCCTCCCCTGGAGCCTAATGGAGAGAGCATGGCCCTGCTGACACCTTGATCTTGGACGTCAGTGATGTACACCACCCAGTTTGTGGTATTTTGTTACAGCATCCCTAAGAAACAAATGTAAGCAGTACTGCTGACCCTCCCTCCACGCCAGGCTTTGTCTTGATGACCAAATATGCCTTCAGTCTGTTGCTGTGACAGTCAGGATGACCAAACCCCTCCACAGACCGCCAAGAGCCTGCATATGCCCCTGAGCTGGACCTCTGAATCCTTCTCAATGCAGCACTGCACGCCTCCCCTCCCCTACTGAATCAACGGGCAGGAGGGACCGGATGTTTTCTATCCCTGTGTTAGAGGGGAGAGGAACGGGGCAGCTATTCTGCTCCTGGCGGGGGGACCATGGTCCTGGAGGCTCGCTTGGGTGGGTTAGCTGGTAAGGCAGAGGAAGGAGGGAAGAGCTTTGATTCAGCCCATGCACAGAACTCATTGACGGACATGCACCTGCAACACTTCATGGAAGATGTCTTCAGACAGCGGAGGGCACCGTGGGCTTAACGCTCTTGGCCTCTCTCTGAGCTGAGCACTGGCAGGAGGAGGCATGGCTCACCATGGGGTGGTCCAGGAGACATGGAGCATCGCCCGAACACATCTGCCTACCGCAGCCCCCGCCCCGCTCCTCCGGGTGGGCTCAGGCTGAGGCTCTCGTTCCCCATGGAGGACAGTTAGTTCTCTGGGTGGCCTTGAACTGACCCAGTTCTCCCTGCTCCTTTTTTGTGTGTGTGCGGTTCTCAAGCATAACTGTGGAGTGTGCTCAGAATGCAACATTCCAGGATAACCAGGGACTGACTGGAACAGCCTGGGATCTGTCTCAGTCCTTCTTAGAAACAGGACGTCCATCCACCCCTTGCCCAGCGAGTCCAACCACCCCAGGGCATAAAACCCAGAGCAGGCCGCTTTTCAGGCTCCCTCAGCTGCAGTGTAAGTGGGGCGTGTGCAGTCAGACCCCAGTCAGTTTCCTGAGCTGTGGGGGTGCGGCTCACTATGAATCCCCAGCTTCTCTTGTCCCTGGCTGCCTGCCTGTGAGTACTAAACCTGCTTCATGTAACTTGTGTGTGGCCCTCCGGTCTCACTGGACCAGGTGCTCAGTGACCCTGCTGCACACCTTGGGTTGGAGCGGTCTGGACAGTTGGTCCAATTTGGGGGTCTGGTACTAGAAGGTAGGCCAACCCCCACAGATCTAGGCTCCCATGATGGCAGCAGCGAGGGAGGGATTGCTCTCTTCACTTCCTCTGTCTGCCTCTTCACTGGCTAGATCATGGGGTGAGGGTGAGCCACTGCCCTTACAGCAGTCGCCTGAACCCCACATGCCACCGAGGGCTGGGGAGAAACCAATGGCAGCGAGAGGAAGCCTCATTCATCCAGATCCCGCCTCCCAGGAAGAGGGCACGACCTGGGCATCCCCCGCCCCCTTCAGCATTAGGACTCCCTTCCCTGGAATCAAGTCCTTCCACTTCTCATTAGGGGGGGCCACACAAAGTCGCTCTTTTTGTAGGTCAAAATAGTTAAATATTGGTTGTTTGAAATGGTTCAACCTAACAGACCTCTCGACTGATTGCTCCTTGCTCCAGTTAATATTCATTAAGGCCTCCGGGACACCCCAGTGACCAAGAGGCCCAGCCCTTGGTGACCCCACATTGGGCCACGTGCTGTCAAGAGATGCAAGAACTGGCTCAGGGGACCCTGAGAGGAGGTGTTCCCCAACCCGGGAAGGGTCTGGATGGCATCTCTGGGCTGGGGCTGTCCATGCTGGGACCACATCGGGTGAGCGAAGCAGGGGACTAGAATCGGAACATTAGGAAACGCCCCCATGTGGGTGGCTGGGTGGTGCCCGGAGGCAGGACCAGGCTGAGGGGGGAGGAACACTGCTCCCCCGGGCCCCAGGACTGGGCCCCCCGAGGGACTGGCTGACAGCACAGGAGCCACCGTGAAAGAGGGGACAGCAAACTTCTGCAAAGGGCCTGAGAGTAGAGGTTTTAGGGTCAGGAGCCACATGGTCCTGGTGTACACGTGTGGGTGTGTGTTCACACGTGAGGGTGCCAGTGTCTCTGAGAGTGAGCGAGTGCGTGAACATGCACAAGTGTGCACTGACAACCCTTGGAGACCTTTCTCAGCTTGCTGGGTGCACAAAAACCACCTGCGGGCCGGAGCCTGCCAAGCCCTGCTGTGAAAGGAGATGTTAAAGCGTGGGGAGCGGGGACGCCTGAGCAAGGGTGGACTGTCAAAGCTGGGGTTCGTCAGAGCAAATGACACGTTTATTCTGGTTAAGGAACAGGTTTGGTTCTGGGCTTCCCAGGAGGCCGAGGGAAAGGGCGACACAACTACAAAGAGGAAACAGAGAAGCCCCTCAAAGTTTCCAGGACCCACACATCCTGGGGCAGGTTCAAGTTCAGAGTGAACGCTGAAAATGACAAGAGGTGGCCAGAATAAGGAGCAGAAAGTTTTCACATGAGCGAGGTGGGGTCCACCTCGCATGTACAACCAACACTCTGAACAGATGTCTGCCTTGTCAGGCGTGTTAGAAATGCAACACATGTCGGGGACAATTTCAGAAGGTAGAAATGAGCCCACTCAGAGAGGACAAAATGTCTTTGAACTACGGGATGAAAGTCCGCAGAGCTGACGGGCACTTACGCCCAGCCCGCCTGTCCGACGGGGAGGTGTGAGACCCCCGGGCCATTCTCTCCGGGGTTCCGGTGAGTGGCGGGCAGCCCTGGTGCCCACATGCAGCTTGCCTCGCCTGCAGGCTGTGTGCACGGCTGGGACTCAGTAATGAAGTCATAAAACCCAGCCTGGCTGCTTAGAGAAGAGTTACAAGGCCCTGCAGCTTCTGAATACGGCAATGCAGCCTAATTAACACCGACTGGGAGAGCGCGGCGCACACTTTGGGGTGAAACGAACACACATCGACACGCTGCCGGCTGCTCACCCCCAACCCACGACGCTGAGCGTTCTTCCCTGTATGTAATAAAAATACACCCGGGCCTGGAAAACAGGGCGTGTGGCCTGAGCGAAGGCCTGGAAACATCCTGAAGCCACCTTTCCAGGGCCTTTGCATTAAAACAGAGCAAATCTGCCAACCCTGAGGGCGTGTCAACGGGTGGCGGGTGGCGAGCCTCGCGGGCACAGGATGACCCCAGCAGATGGTGGTGGGTGCAGCTCACTGCCCTGCTGTATTCCCTCGTCCCATGTGCTCTTCCTGCAGGCCCCGCGCCCCTCAAGGATTCCCCACTCTATGCATGTGGCCACGTCCCAGGGGAGGTGGACCCCAGCCTAGCCCAGGCACGGTTCTAGGTACTTCCCATGTATAAGTCACCTCAGCCTTGCAACCACCCTAAAGGAGGGTGTATTCAATTCTTACTGCTCACCGTGACAGATTACCACACACTTAGTGCCTTAAAACAACAGAAATTTACTATCNGGATGACCCCAGCAGATGGTGGTGGGTGCAGCTCACTGCCCTGCTGTATTCCCTCGTCCCACGTGCTCTTCCTGCAGGCCCCGCGCCCCTCAAGGATTCCCCACTCTATGCATGTGGCCACGTCCCAGGGGAGGTGGACCCCAGCCTAGCCCAGGCACGGTTCTAGGTACTTCCCATGTATAAGTCACCTCAGCCTTGCAACCACCCTAAAGGAGGGTGTATTCAATTCTTACTGCTCACCGTGACAGATTACCACACACTTAGTGCCTTAAAACAACAGAAATTTACTATCTTAAGTCAGATGTCGGACACGGGTCTCACTGGGCCAAAATCAAGGTGCAGCAGGGCTGGCTGCTTCTGCAGGTTCTAGGGGAGGGTCCTTTCTGCCTCTTCCAGCTCGGGGGGCTCCTGGTGTTCCTTGACTTGTGGCTGCGTCACTCCAGCCTCTGCCTCTGTGATCACGTGTGCTCCTCCCCTGTATGTGTCCATCTCCTCTGCCTCCCTCTTATAAAGACACTTGTCATTACATATAGGGCCCACCTGAATAATCCAGGAAAATCTGATCTCAAGATCCTTGACTTCATCTCAACTGCCAAGTCTCTTTTGCCACAGAAGGCAACATATTCACAAGTCCCAGGGTTAGGACGTGGAAATCTTGGGGACATTATTCAGCAGACCACATCTTGGACATTATTCAACAGACCTAAGGAGGTGACTGGGCTTGGAGGGGAGGTCACCTGCCCAGGGACCCCACACAGCAGTTGTGGCACTGCCAGGCCTCGGCCCCCACCCCTTCCCTGTCTTCTCCTGTCACCCTTCAGGCTGGTCCTGCCCACTGCTGTGGTGTGAGGAGCCCTCGCAGCATCATGGCAGGGCACGCAGTGAGACACCACTGGGTGTGAAATCGATCTCTGTTACCATGTGACCCGGACAAGCCTTGTGTGAGGCTGTACCCATCTTCAGGTCTGCTAACTGAGGTCTGAGGGGGAGTGGGGAGAGTTTTAAAAGAGCCGTAAAGAGACCAGAAGCTTAAAATGAAGATGTTTGAGGGAACAACATTCAAGACTGGAAAAGAAGGTCTGTTCTGGAAAGCGGGCTCTGGTCTCTTGCTTCCTCTTACAAGGGCACTAATCCCATCATGGGACCCACCCTCATGATCTCACCAACCACAATCACTTCCCAAAGGCCCCATCTCCTAACACTATCACACTGGGAGTTAGGGCTCCAACATACAAACTTTGGGGGGACACACACATTCTTTTTTTTCATATGGTTACAAATTATACTTATTCTTTATGCCCCTTGTCCAATCTCTCCCCCTCCCCCGCTCCGTCCCCCCTCCCACCACTGAAAACCCTAGATTTCTTCTCTCCTTCTGAAAGAGTAATGGTTTCTCTGTGGATTTGTTCCCTAGA
>NW_007728269.1:106266-114943 GCF_000696425.1 Galeopterus variegatus | reverse complement strand
CCCTAGATTTCTTCTCTCCTTCTGAAAGAGTAATGGTTTCTCTGTGGATTTGTTCCCTAGAAGATCTGTCCAATGCTGAGAGGTGTGTTCAGGTCCCCCACTATTATCACAGAGCAGATGCTTCTGTCACTCTGGAATGGGCTTTGCGAAGAGAGGCATCCTCTTCTTTATCTCTGCTGTGACTTCCCTTGCGTCAATGCACTCCAGTGGCTGACAGAACTCCTGCATGGTGGTTGTGGCATCTAGCCACTTTCCTGGCAACCGTGGTTACTGTGGTGGCTGTGGTGGGCCACCCACATGGAGGTGATGTTTCTGGTGTGCTCCTTGGCACTGGCGGTGTGCCTGGTTGTGGGCAGGGGTCTGGTCCCTGGCTCCATACGCTGGGCTCCTGGGTGGGACCCCGAGGAGCTGGCGGTGGGACACAAATATTCAATCCATGATACCAGCCAGTCTAACTGAGACATGGGAGGGATTCTCCACAGACTTGCTGGTTCCCGTCTTTCCCAAGGCAGAAGGATCATTGCTCCACTGTAGCCACATCAGAACAAGACTGTAATTGTTTTGCCTTTAAGAAGCCTCTGAGGGGTTGGAAGAAATGGAGATTCTGGTGGCTGTCAATGAAGCACTTAATTAAGCAGAACAGGCAACATCATCAGTATCATTAGAAACAAGGGAAGCCACATTTTCTAGGGAAATGCTGCTGCCTGTGGGCCTGGGGGTGCCTGCCCCTTGCTGGTTTCCCCGTCACTCCCACCATGGTGCTTTCTTTCCCACCTGCTGCTCTGAAAGGACTATCTGGGTTGTTCATTAATGCTCATCTTGCCCTCAAGCCAGACATGAATATTGTTGTTAAGAACTGAATGTTTGTGTCCCGCCCAAAATTTATGCAGTGAAGCCTCAACCCCACAGTGTGACTGTATTTGGAGATATGATGCATTATGGAGTTTTTTAGGGTTAAATGAGGTCATAAGGGTGGGGCCCTAATCTGATGGGACTAGTGTCCTTATAAGAGACACCAGAGAGCTTTCTCTCTCTCTCCCCACCATGTGAGGACACAGTAAGAAGATGGCCGTTGGCAAGCCAGGGAGAGAGTCCTCACCAGGGACTAAATCACTGGCACCTTGCTCTGGGACTTCCAGCCACCAGAACTGTCTGTTGTTTAAACCCTCCAGTCTGTGGTCTTTTGTTCCAGCATCCCAGGCCACCTAAAATAGACACCCACTCACCCCTGACCTCCCAGGATGACCCCATTTCTGGGGCTTTGCCTGTCTAATAAGAGTCCTAGACACCTTATTTGAGATATCAGTCCTTACAATGTCCCTCTGTCCTGATCTCCATTTTATAGATGAGGAAACTGAGGCAGAAACTGCCACGGAATTTGCCCGAAGTCACAGCAGGAATATATGAAGTGGGATTAGAACCCAGGCCTTTCAGCTACAACCCAGGTCAGCCTGGAACCTGATGTCCCCCAAACAACCAGGACAGTGACTGTCACAGATGAAGGAGGCTTTACCTGAAGACGTGAGCAAGGGGGTTTTAACGGGAATGATGAAGACAGATGAGGGCTGCCCGTTCTCTTTCCTGGAGACAATCATATGATATCCAAGAAACACAATTTATGGCTTAATGGCCAGAGGCAACACAGTGTGACCGACGGGTGTTACCAATGTAAGGCCTGACCAGAGCAGCCACAGCAGGAGGCTGCAGGCCTGGCCAATGAGGAGAGAATTTCTGAGGGGTGGGACACTGTGCCCACAGCCACCTGCTGCCCCGTCCCTCTACACGGAGGAAGATTGACTTCTGAGCTCTGTGTTCTCTGAACTAAAATAAACATCCTGGCCTGATCACACTGCTGCAGGCTTCCAGAGCGGAGCCAGTGCCCACATGGAAGGGTCCTGGCCCACCCTGCTGGGCTGCTCCTGCAGAATGTCAGGTGAAGGGGTGTCTGCATGTCACTACAGTGGGTGGACGAACCCAACGAGAACAGCTGGCCAACTGCTCCTCGGCACCTACTGCAACCATCTGGACCCAGAAGGATGCCAAATGGGCATCTCCAACCCAAGACTGCACAGTGGGATCTCTGTCTCCCACTCCAAGCTGAACCCACCCCTCCCAGGCTTCCCCACCTCAGCATCTATGAAAAAATCCAGGAATTACCTGCATCACCCCCCCATCGGTGAGTTCCACTCACAACACAGACCCCCGGGGTCTGACTCCTTCTCCCCACCCCAAAATGTGGCGTGGAAACAACGTCTGATGGTCCTTCTTGCCCACTTATTAGTGTCCTGGGGCTGCTGTAACAAAGTGCCCCAAACTGGGTGGCTTAAAACAGCTGGCATTAATTTGCCCAGAGTTCAGAGGGCCAGAAGTGCACAATCAACCCTCTGGAGGCCGTGAGCGAGAACCGCTCTACGCCTCGCTTCTGAGAACCCATGGCACCCCCCTGCTGGTGGCCTCATCGCTCCAACCAATGCACGTGGTCTTCTTACTAGTCCCCATGTCCTCTCCTCTTCTTACAGGACACCAGGCATTGGGTATAGGGACCACGCTAAATTCAGGATGATCATCTTAACGTCCTTCACCAATTACATCTAATTACATGTGCAAAGACGGTGTTTTCACATGAGGTTCCTGGTGGGTATGAGCTTTGTGAGGACCCCCTAATCCATTCATAAAACAGGCTGACATACACACGTGTGCCCATCACAGCCCTTACCACACCGGAAGTAAAATCTAAATTTTGCCACACTGTGGGGTCTGTGTCTGCCTCTCCCGTCCTGCCCTCACTCCCACACTTGGGTGCACTTGGCAGCTGCCTCTTCTGGCAAAGCCTCCAGTCCTGGCTCCTCCCGAACCTGCAGCTCCCAGCTTCAAGCCCACCTCCTCCAGGAGGCCCTCCTGACCTTCCCCCTCCAGCCTCTGCCACCTCACTCTGGCTCTTCACAGCTTGTGCACTTTTGGAGAATAATCTAGTTTATTTATTAACTGCTTCTGCACCCCCTAGCCCCACCACTCACCCAAGGGCACCGTGAGGGCAGGCCCTGCGTGCTGCCCTCCCCGCAGCATCCCCAGTGGCTGCGGGACGTGTCAGGGGCTCAGGAAATATGGGCAGACTGATGGGAAGGAAGGAACAGCACGGGAGCCCTAGCCACTATGGCTACTTAAGTCTAAATTCATTAACATTAAATAAAATTACGAATTCAGTTCCTCTTCTACACTGGTTATATTTTAAGTGCACCCTGTGTGGCCAGTGGTACCATATTGAGCAGATGGGACACTTCCAGAAAGTTCTACTGGACAGTGTTGCTCCAGACCAGAGAGATACCCAGTGGCTGTCAGTGTGAGGGACCCTGGGCTTCTCCTCCAGCCTGTGACCTCTCCCAGGTGGGCAGGAGCTAGGGCTGAGTGTGGCGGCAAAAGCCACTGCTGGGACCTGCAGCAGGACATACCCTCTAGAAGTGGAACCACCAGGGCTTCTGTCCTTGAGTAGAGGGGCAGTCTCGAGGGTGCTCACCTCGGAGCAGAGGGCCTGGTTTCCCCCTGCAAGGGGTGGGCTCTGCCTCAGCTTGCCCAGGACGCCCTGGGACACCCCTGTGCAGTGACGGCAGGTGCCCACCTGCCAGGAGTCTCACGCTTCAGGAGGCGCTGAGGCCAGGGGAACGTGCAGGATAATGTACAACCGCCACCGCCTGTTTACTGAGAGCAGATGGACAGATGTGATGGGGGATGGGCTCATCACGAGCAGCACCTCATTCCCAGGCACAGAGCCACAGTGAGGTGGCTCACATCCACTCCTCTGTCCGTGGAAGAGATGGGAGTAAGGCCGTGCCCCAGCCAGCCCCCGCCACAGTCCGAGGATGGGAGAGCCCCGCCTGGTTCCGCTGTGTCCCGGGGCATTCCTCCGGGCTCTGCTGCCCTCAGTGCCGGGGCTGCTGTGGTCTGCTGGAGACCCCTCTCCCCTCACAGAGAGTGCAGTGACAGTCCTCTCCTGCCTTCACCGGACCCACCACCCAGAGCATGGTCCCTTCCTGCTGGCTTGCCTGGTGGCCCGCAGGGGTGCCCTGAGCAGTCCTCAGAAGGAATTTAGCCAGCTTACAGCTAGAGAGAGCAGCCCCACAAGGCCATCCCACCCCACTTCTGACACTAGCTGCAAGCTCGGGGTCCCCGCTGAATGCTTGAGTTCAATGATTTGTGAGAAGGTCCTGCAGAACTTACTGAAGGCTCCTACGCTCATGGCTGAGGATCCACAGCAAAAGAATCCAGTTAAAACCAGCCAAGGACACAGAGGCCTGGGGCAGCGGCCAGGGAGGGTCTGAACATGGGCTCCCCCGTCCCCTCCCAGCATCCACGTGTGACAATATGCATGGCGCATCGCCAACTGAACAAATTCCCCGAGCCCTGGGTGTCCAGAGTGTGGATGGGGGCTTGATCACACGTCTCCAGTGTGGCTGCCCTTAGTCCCCAGCCCTCCTGGAGGTTGGGGCAGATCCTTTTGGTGTCCTGTCCCTTTTGGAGGTCAAAGCCAATAGGGTGTGGGCCAAAGCCCCCAGGCAAACAGAGACACTCCTATCAGGTGGGACGTTCCAGGGACCCGGAGATCACCTCCCAGGAGCTGAAGGCCAAGGCCAGAGCTCTCTTCAGGTCAGGTTAATTCTTCCCACGCAGTGCCGCATCCGTTTTGCAGATCAGGAAACTGAGGCCTGGACCTTAGGGAACCTGTCTAGGTCCTGAGCGGGAGGGAGGTGGGCTCTGCTTCCTGCTCTTTCACCCCAGGACCCCCGCTTCCCCACGCCCCACACCTTCCTGAGGCCGACGAGCCATGCTGGGAGCCACCCCGGTCCCGCTGCTTACCAACAAAACCAGGACATGGAAGAGAAGCCCATCAGCCTCTGTGTGAAAATGCAAAAGTGGGGCGTGCTCGCATATAAAACACACGCAAGGGAGGGACAAGAAGCGGAGGAAGAGGAGACCCCCAAATTCTCCCCACGGAAACCCCCAGGACTGTGTGGGAACTGGTCTCAGTGGACCCCCCTTGCGAGGGCTGCAGCCTCCGGGGCCTCCCCGCCTCCAGTTCCGCCACCTCCTTCTCGCTCCCGGCAGCCTCTGTCCCAGCCTCCCATCCCGGCTGAGCTGGTACCCCGCACACATGGTTGCTAGGAGACGGTTGCCGAGAGTCACAACTCCACTGGCAACAGAAAACACCCCCAGCAGCACAGTTGGCCGGGCCCGCCAGGGAGATGTGTTTTCTCGTCCACTCAATGCCTCGTCCTCTTTGCAAACACTGCAAACGTTTCCTTTACATGACGTCTAGCCGTCAGTGAGCATGCACTCTATATTTAGGGATGGTTACGAAATTCACATATCACCTGCACTATCTGCATCGAACATGGCATGAAGCCTGGCACTGGGACCAAGAGGCAGGGAGACACCACAGGGGAAAAAAATTCCGCCTCTGATCACAGGCAGGCCTGGCGCAGCTGACTTAGGAGCTTGTTGGCAAGCCGCATCCGGTCAGATCCTACAACCCCCGGGCGGCTGGCTTTATACCAAGCGCCACATCCACTGGGCTCAGGGAAGCAAGAGAGACTGATGGCTCCAGACCAGTGGCAGAGGCGGGGGCCTCTGTTTCACCTCAAGCCAAGCCATGTCACCCCACAATCCAGAGGGGGCATCAGGAAGAGGGCAGACCCCCAACCAGCAAGGTCTCAGGTGGGCAGCCACTAGCTCTCACTTAACACACAGGTCATTTCTTGGGCACACAACCCTGGGGGCCTCCGGAGACTTTGGTTGGCCTTGGCACAGCCGAGCGGGTCAGACAGGGGCCTGGAGGTGCGGGGGTGTGTGTGCACCAGTGGCGGGTATTGTGTCCCTGAGGCGTCTCCCCTCAGCCCTCCCTAGCACTGCAGGCTCTTGCTTCAGACTCTGTGGGAAGTGTCAGGGCTGTCAACCGAAGTTCTGAGTGTCCTCCTCCTGGACACACACAGAGCTGCACCTCTCCACCCTGCTCAAGCTGGCTGTGGCCAGAGAGTTGGGAGCCACGGAGATGGGTGTCACTCCAGGAAGACCCTGAAGACCAACACGCCCTCCACCGTGCTGCCCTTGACCCCAGTTGCTACGCAATGAGCGACAGGTGATGGTCTGGTTGGTGGGGGCTCACCCACTGGGATCCTAAGTGGGGATAGCACTGGACAGAGTCCAGCAGACCCCACAGAAAGTGAGTGGGAAATAGCCTTTGTTCTTTTAAGCTGCTGTGACGCTGTGACCTTGAGATCGTTTGTTGTGGCAGCCTAACCCCGGCTGCCCCCACTGCTACAGGTGAGGCAGGTTTCAACCCCCCAGAGGTGCATTTACAAGGCCAACATCCCCAGCACGGGAGAAAGTTCTTCCAACTGCAGATCTGAAAGGGAAGCCCATCTGCATGTGGGAGGGTCCTGGTGGACGGGAACAGGGGAAGCCCGAATCTGACGGGGCCAGCAGGGATGGAGGCAAACGGCGGGGTGTTCCTGGAAGGAGGAGGCGTAGGGAGGGGCTGCCGTGGCTCATGTGGGGAAAGGAAGGGTTAATGCGGGCACCAGGGAGGTGGCCAAAGTCAGGGGGAGGACATAGGAGTGATGTTTGTCATGTGAGAGAGACGGCGGGTGGGGGTGGGGGGTGGGGAACATACATGTCCCTCCTCCTTTCTACCCAGGCCCATCCCTGTCCATCCACTTTATGTTCCTGGACCTCAGTTTCCCTATTTGCAAAGTGGGACTGGTCGTTCCTGCTCTGCTCACAGCCTGCGAGGACCCCGTGAGATACTGCTCTTCGTAGCTGCAGAGCACCAGCTACACGGTACCACAGTGGCGCCTCCATATGTAAAGAGCTCTTCTCACCAGGACTCCATTGAAGCCTCATCATAGCCCTGAGAGGCAGGGACCCAGCTCCTCACTTTGTAGAGGAGGAAACGGAGGCCAGGTGACATGCCCAAGGTCGCCCACCCATGGGAGGCAGAGCTGGGCCTCGACTGAGCCCCATATGCATTCCACACCCAGCACCAGGCTGCCGCCACTTGGGGATCTGCCACCCTGCTGGCTGCCAGTGCGGCCTCTGGGTGGGAGGGGCTGCGGCAGTGGCAGTGGCCGCCCACCCGGCCAGGACAGGTGCAGACCGAGAACCAGAAGAATCTCTTGACTAGCAGAACGAGCAGGTGCCTAGGAGGGCAGGAACGCTTGAGGCTCTAGCTGTGTAAATAATCCCAGCTCTGGGACTCTGGGCCCACTCCACAAGGCAGAGTGTGTTCTGTGCAGTCAGCGACAGGGTGCACCAGGGAGTGGCTGCACCACTGCTGCTGTGAAGCGGAAGAGAAATTGATTTCAAGCCTGGAGCCAATTCCAGCCTCGGTGGGAAAGCAGCACTTAGGGAAGGCTGGTTGCGGGCACACACGCCCCCTTGCTTACATGCCCAGGGACCCTCCTCTCTGCTGGCTTTCCAAGCCCACCCCCACATCCCAGCCTGGAAGAGGCCTGGCCACCTCGTCCCACCTTGAGTCTTCGACGGACTTCCCACCAAGCCACAGCCTGGACCGTTTTCTGTCCCCACCCACCTGCCCCCACAGCCACAGCACACCACTACAGGCTGCTGCCACCAGACGCCAAGAGGCAGGGAGGGGCACGGCCAAGTGGAAACCACCTCCTGCCAATGGAGCTCTGGAGAGTCGGATCACTGCTCTGTCATTCAAGCCTGTGGCTCTGTGCTGGCTTCAGGGGCACCTTGGTGGGGCATGAGGCCCAGTGTGGGGAAGGGGGGCTGTGCTTGGAGCAAGAGAGATAAGCCCACCCCAGCGGGCTGACCCTGACTATATAGGAGACCTGCATCAGNGAGGCAGGGAGGGGCACGGCCAAGTGGAAACCACCTCCTGCCAATGGAGCTCTGGAGAGTCGGATCACTGCTCTGTCATTCAAGCCTGTGGCTCTGTGCTGGCTTCAGGGGCACCTTGGTGGGGCATGAGGCCCAGTGTGGGGAAGGGGGGCTGTGCTTGGAGCAAGAGAGATAAGCCCACCCCAGCGGGCTGACCCTGACTATATAGGAGACCTGCATCAGACAGGGGATGGCAGTGAGGCCCCAGGCCCAGGCCAGGCTCCCGGCTGCCCAGACGGTGGCGGGAGCAGGAGCAGATCTGCATGCAAAACCAGTGTGTGGAGGCCTCTGGAAGGCAGGTGTCATTTTAAGCAAAGAGAAGGTACTGGGTTAGATCATGCTAAAATTCATGTCCACCTGGAACCTCAGAATGTGAACCTCTTTGGAAACAGGATCTTTGCAGATGTACTTAACTAAGGTGAGGTCACACTGGAGGGCCCCACCCCCCACCCATGGGTGATGTCTTTATAAGAGAGAATAGACACAGCAGGGCAGAGGCCACGTGATGATGGAGGCAGGGACTGGAGTGATGCGGCCACAAGCCAAGGGACACCTGGAGCCACCTGAAGCTGGAAGAGGCAGGAAGGACGCTCCCCTAGAGCCTTCAGAGGGAGCACGGTCCTGTTGGCACATAGATTTCTGGCTTCCAGAACTGTGAGAGAAGACATTTCCGTTGTCTTAACCCATCCAGTGTGCGGTCCTTTGTCATAGCAGCTCCAGGACACTGACAGAGTGGGCAGGCATGAAGCACACCCAACAGGACAGAGAGGTACCTTCTGCT
>NW_007728269.1:101164-105247 GCF_000696425.1 Galeopterus variegatus | reverse complement strand
GACACTGACAGAGTGGGCAGGCATGAAGCACACCCAACAGGACAGAGAGGTACCTTCTGCTTGTACCTGTGCTGGTCCCTCCATTGGGCCCCCTGACACCTCCTCAGGACTGGCCAGGCTCTGGGGGCTGCATATGAGGGTCTGGCAGCAGAGGGAGACAAGGAAACGTGCTTTCCAGAATCTGACCCACACAAGGCTCTGGGCTTGGTGGGAGAAGCATCTGGGACCTGCAGGAATGGATTTAGCAGCAGGAGGAGGCCTTTCGATGAGCTGGGGGTGCAGATCAGAGACACCGTAACCAACCGCCTAGAGGAGGGGCCTCAGAAATGGAAGAGCCGACTTATCTGGAAGACTAAGGCCCAGATTGCCTGCAACAGGGGAGGCCATCCTAGGGCTTTCCCCGAGTCCTGACAACTTAGATTTGTGCAAGGGGCACATTTAGCTGAAATCTAGAATGTTCCCATGTCACACACACTCCAGATAAAACTGTGGTCCTGGTCCATGTTTCTCAGTATCCAACTTCTGCAGCAGAAGGGCGGGAATCCCATGGTCTTGGCTCCTGATCTGCTTGTCAAGTCCTGGGTGGAGCGTGACTTGCAGGGTGCTGGGAGCCAGGCACTGGCTGGGCTCAGGGGCCTCCAGTCTAGGGTGGACAGCCCAGCCGGAGACTATACTGGTGCCAGGAATACGACAGCGCAGATGCCCCTGGCCGTGGGGCATGTGGCCAGTGCCTATAGGGCAATGCTTCTCCGATGGTGAGCTGGGTCATGGAATACACAAGTCCCTCGCAGGACTGAGCCTGGACGCAAGGAGTCAGGCCCCTGATGTAATCAGCCTCTCGCAGGCCTTCCCCACTGCCAGGCTCCGGGCCGAGCCTCGGCGTCTGAAATCCGCCGCGTAATCGAATCATTCCCCGGCCTGTTCTGATCGCCTGTCTGTGGCCCATCTCTGAAAACACAAGTCTCCAGAAAGGAACGCAGCTTCCAAAGGTAATTTCCTAAATTACGTTTCTCAGAATCACATAGAGTAATTGACTAATGAGATTTCCCCTTATTTTTGAAAAAAAAAAATTATGACTTTAAAGACTTAATGTTTTCAAAGTACAATGGAAATGTTCACTCTGAAAGGAACGCGGCTTCCAAAGGTAATTTCCTAAATTACGTTTCTCAGAATCACATAGAGTAATTGACTAATGAGATTTCCCCTTATTTTTGAAAAAAAAAATTATGACTTTAAAGACTTAATGTTTTCAAAGTACAATGGAAATGTTCACTCTGTTCTGTGAAATGCTTTGTTTAAACCTTTGAATGTGGTTTGTTCTTCAATCTGAGAAAATTGGATGCACCGATTCCACACTGCCTCTTCCTGGTCCTGTCCTGGCCTCTGAACACCCACAGGTCGAGGAGGCAGGTTTGAGTTGGACCCCCACCCCTGGTTCAACCAGAGGCTCCTGTCTGTTCTTGACGAAAATCCAAATTTTTATTTTATAGAACCTCCTTTTACAACCAAATCATCTCCCCCACCCATTTACACCTGATGCTGCCTGGCAACCCTGGTCTCCCAGGGATGTGCGTCAACACGCACGTGGTGAGCTTCCAATAAATGCTGTGACTATGATGACTGACTGGTCCACCAAAAAAAAAAAAAAAACCCTAATTTTTTTGTTTTTTGAAGTAAGGTAGGGATGATTTGGAAGGCAACTTGGGGTGGGGCAGACAGGACCAGGAAGGGCAGAGAAAAAGGAAACCATTCAGCAGAACTGGGGCTGGGGAGCTGGGTCTCTGAGACACAGTACTCCCTGGGCCCCGTTAGTGCCAGTGAGACCTCGCACACAGTGGCCGGCTGGTGTGGGCAGGAGGGTCGAGGACAGCCTCAGGTGCACGTTGAGGAGGGAGCCCTGGGCTGCCCAGACCCAGCGCCGGCATGAGGGGATGCCATGGGCAAAGACGGCAATCTGGGGGCCGGAGAGAACACGCCTGCAGTGATTTAGACACGCTGAGTATACAGAGGTCCAGGAGTCCATAGCGATGTATGTGAGAGACAGAGACAGAGGCAGGGAGGGGGAGACCCCCATGAAAGCAATACAAAACCAACTCGCGGGACAGCAGCGCAGAGCGGTGAAGCCTCAGCTCCTCAGAGAGACTCGACGATGAAAAGGAAAGAACGAAGCATTTATCTTGCCTTCTTGCACAAATAGTGTTTTGGCTTAACCAAACTGTTTTATTTGATAAGGGAACGCTCTTCGTGATGAAGAATCCCAGCTCATAATCGTGGAAGGAATGCCAGGATTAGGAAGTCATCATTCCTAAGCCACAATGGACTCATCAACACCACAGAGCCCACCCTGCAGAGAAAGACCCCAGGGTGACTGGCTGGAGGGAGGCTTCGTGACAGGGGAGTCACCCAAACCTGTGCCTCCTGATGAGGTGAGGCATGGGGCACACAGCAAGCACCCCGTGCTGCTGGACCTGCAGGTAACGGGGTTGCTAGAGCTCACCTCCACTTACAAGGAGCGAAGAACCAAAGGACAGGCCATGACACTGCAGGAGGCAGGGAGGCACATCCAGGATGGGGGGCAACCCATGGCCAACCAACCCCGTCCCTGGGACACATCAATGGCAGGAAAAAGAGAGGAGATGGCTCAGGCTAAAAGAGACTTGGGGGAAAGATCTGCCAAGTGCCATGTTGGGTCCTGAGTCAAAGTCACCACAGTGGAAGGACATTACTGAGACAGTCTGGGAAATGTGACGACGGATGGTTTCAGATTCCACTGAGGGACCACTGCTGGACACTTAGGTGGGACAGCGGCACTGGGTCTCATGAGAAAGATGCCAGGCTTTTGAGACAGACAGACTGAAGCGGGAGAGGGGTCAACACAGGGCCTGGGATTTGCTGAGGAAAAAAACAAAAGAAAAGAATAGAAAGAGATACGTGGACAGTAAGTTTCTTGGCTATAACAATAAAAGCACAGTCAATGAAAGAAATAGGTTAATCAAACTATACGTGTGTATCAAAGGACACAATCAAGGGAGTGAAAAGACAACCCACGGGATGGGATTAAATATTTGCAAGCCATGTATTGGAGACGGAGGTAATATCCAGAACGTGGAAAGAACTCTTACAGCTCAACAGCCCAGACAATCTGATTAGAAAACGGACAAAGGAGTCCAGGAGACATTTCTCCAAAGAAGATATACAAACGGCCAATAAGCACATGAAAAGATGCTCCCATCCCTAATCACTGGGGAAATGCAAATCGAAACCGCTATGAGGTATCACTTCACACCTACTGGGACGGCTATTACCAAAAAAACCAAAATAACAAGGGCTGCAAGGAGTTGGACAAATTCAAACCCTTGTGCACGGTTGGTGGGGATATAAAATGGTGCAGCTGCCGTGGAAAACTGTGGCGGCTCCTCAAAATATCAGAAATAGAATTACCATTTGACCCAGCAATCCCACTTCTGGGTATGTGCCCAAAGAAGTTGAAAGCAGGGTCTCAACGAGGTATTTGCACACTCCCGTTCATCACAACAGCCAAGAGGTGGAAGCCACCAGTGGCCATGAACAGATGGAAGGGTAAACACAACACGGTCTGTCCACACGGTGGAACATGACTCAGCCTTAAAACCGAGGAACATCCTGACACGCGCTACAACCTGGATGAACCTTGAGGACATCATGCTGAGTGAAACAAGTCCGTCACGGAAGGACGAACCCTGTGTGATTCCACTTACACGAGGTCCCTAGAGTCGTCAGATCCGCGGGATGCTGGGTGCAGGGGCTGGGGAGGGGCTCGGGAGCTGGGGTTTAGGGGGACAGAGTTTAATCAGGGGAAGATGGAAAAGTTCTGGAGATGGATGGTGGTTGTGGTGACTCTGAAAGTGCTTAACACCACTGACCTGTGCACTTAAAAATTGTTAAGATGCTGCCATTTCATGTTACGTGAACTTTACCACGATTTAAAACATGATTTAAAAAGTAACTGTAAAGAAAACAAGAAGGATGAGTGGAGCAGGTGTGGGCTGTGGCTTCTTGGAGGCCGGCCTTCCGTGAGGGCTTCACAAATCCTTGATCCTGTCC
>NW_007728269.1:97430-99796 GCF_000696425.1 Galeopterus variegatus | reverse complement strand
CACGCATGTGTGCAAGTGTGCACGTGAACATGTACACGCGTATGTATGTGCGCACACACACGTGTATGTCTGCATGTGTATGAATGCATGTGTGCCAGGGTGCACGTGAACACGTATACGTGTATGTATGTGTGCGCACACACATGTATGCCTGCATGTGTATGCATGCATGTGTGCGAGTGTGCACGCGAACATGTACACGTGTATGTATGTGCGCGCACACACGTGTATGTCTGCATGCGTGTGTGCCAGTGTGTGCTTCCCTTCACACCACAGCCACAGCCTCCTGTCAGGGTGTGTGTTGTCTTGTGTGCGCCTGTCTCCCAAGCACTCAGCCTCCGTGTGGGCAGGGCCTTATCTCTCATTCTCCACCTAATGCCCAGGAAGGGCACAGTCTTGCTGTTGATTATGGATTTTTGGCAAATGTTCCCACATGTGAATGAGCAGCGGGACAAACAAAGGCATCCACATTAGCTTGATGAGCCCCCGAGGTGCCTTCCTGGACCCTCCCCTGCCATACATGGATAAGGAGCAGACTGGGCCATGCACAGTGTTTTGTCCCCTCCCTGTGTCCACACACGGCCAGGCCATGGCCAGCAGGGGACATGTCCTGCTGTGTAGCACCCAGGAGCTGGCAGAAGACACACAGCAGCAGGAAACAGAACAGGCTCAGGCCTCCACCCGCCAGCTAGCCAGGGAGCAGCCACTGCAAAAAGGATGCGCACCCACACGTGGATGCTGCCCCATGTTCCTGAAGACCAGGTCAGAAAGGACACAGCATCATGAGTGTGGCCGGCACCCTGGTAAGGGGAGCCTGCAGTCCCAGACCCTCCACAGCCCTGGAAAGCCAGATCCCAGCAGACCTGCAAAACAGATCCAGGCACCAGACCCCCTTCACTCCTGTACTCCAGAACTCTAGTTAGCCCAGGGAATCCCCACGGAGCTGCTGCCACCTTGGCACCCAGGCCGGCCCTGACCAGCTGACATTGACACCCTAGCCAGCAAGTCTACCAGGTGACGGCTCAGGTCCTGCCTGGGTCTGTGAGCCAGGCTTGGCTTTGTCTGCTGCACCAGGCATACTAGCCCAGGTCTCAGGGGCTTGCCTAAGAGGCCTATGCAGGGTGGGTCCCACTGTAAGTGGCCGCTGTCTGCCTGAGGGGACAGCCAGCAGCCCATTGGTGTGCTGTAAGGCGCATGGCAATTTGGGGCTAATTTTCTTCTGCAAAGAAGTTGATCCCATAATCCGGTAAATACACTAATCACTGCTGCACTGCTCAGAGCGGGAGCTTATGTGCTGCAGAACCCAGGGGAATGGGCTTGGCGTAGAACAAGACCATGGCCTGCCGGCATGAGAGCGCACTGCCGGTAATGAAAACTCCTGAAGCTGGCGATGGAGAAGCAGCAGCTCTGGGTCACTGAGGACTCACCTCAAGGACCAGGCACTGCACTGGCTCATGGTTTATGTTGTCACTGAATCAAACACCCGCACACCTGGCTGGCCCCACCTACAGATAGGGAAACTGAGGCCTGGGGGAGCCGGCCAGCCTGACCCCTTCCTCCTCCAATCTTGCTGCCTTTTACTGAAGCAAAGGACAAGTCATGGCAGCAACCACTTCCTCTGCCAGCGGACCCCCCCATTAAATCAGAGGTGGCCAGGGTAGCCTTGTTTCATTTACTCTGCTTAGAGTTTCATGCACAGTAATTAAAAAATCTGAATAATTATCAACATATGCAATGGGAAGATTTCCTAGAAAACTCTCTGTTCTGGCTTTGCTCAAAAAAGATGAGAATATGTGGCCAGCATTGCCCTCAGTCCCACAGAACAAATGCAGGTGGCCACAGGAGGGGCTGCCCTGCTAGCCGAGGGTCTCTCTGGCCAGGCCACATCACCCCCAAGGACATCTAGAGGACTTTGTGTTTGGGAACCAGATGGCAGCTTCAGGAAATGGCCAGCCTTGGGATAAAACTGGGCTCCCCAAGCACCTGAAGGACAGTCAGTCCATTCGAGCTGCCATGGCAAAATACACAGATGGGGGCTTGTGAACAAGAGAAACTCATTCCTCATAGTTCTGGAGGCTGGAAGTCCAAGGTCAAGGTGCTGGCAGATTCAGTGACTAGTGGGGGCCTGCATCCAGCTCATAAAAGCTGCCTCCTCGCTGCGTCCTCTCATGGTGAAGGGGGCTCTCCAGGGTTTCCTTCACCTGGGCACTAATCCCATTCACGAGGCTCCACCTTCATGACCTAATCACTTCCAAAGGCCCCACCTCCTAACACCATCACCTTGGGGGCTAGTGTTTCTACATGTGAGTTTTGAGGAGACAAACACTCAGACCATAGCAAAGAGCGTCCTTTTTTGTTTGTTTCGA
>NW_007728269.1:95514-96796 GCF_000696425.1 Galeopterus variegatus | reverse complement strand
GAGTTTTGAGGAGACAAACACTCAGACCATAGCAAAGAGCGTCCTTTTTTGTTTGTTTCGAGAGTTGATCTTCATCTGGTTTTGCTAGCAACACACTGACCGGGTAAAGCCAAAACTGTGCGAGTGGACCCGTGGGCACTGTTCTGCACAGGGTGGGGTGGGTGCAGTGAAGAGGCGGCTGCAGCCTCTCCTGGGCCTGAACAAGGGCCTTTCCCCTGCTCCTTCCCACGCCCCTGACCTCTCAACAGCAGAGTCCCGAGTGGCTGGGATTGGGGGAAGGTCAGCAGGCTCGAGGATGGCCCAGAGGAAGGGGCTGGGGGCTCAGACAAAGGAAGAAGGGACCAATCTGCAAGCCCACAGGACCCCTGAGGCCAGAGGCCCAAGGCCAGGCGGTCTGGGGGTCAGGGTTGGGGAGGCACAGAGTTGCAGCTGGGATGTTTCTCCAATAATCAGCAGGCAGCCAAAGGCTGATGAAGCTAGTGTCACCGGCTGAAGGGTGGCTGCCAAAAGGATGTGTCCACGTCCTAACCCCTGGAACCTGTGACTGTGACCTTACTTGGAAAATGAGTCTTTGCAGATGTAATTAGGTAAAGGACCTTGAGATGGGGAGATAATTCTGGATTCTCTGAGTGGCCCCTAAATGTAATGACAAGTGTCCTTATAAGACAGAGGAAGAGGGAGGTCTGAAACACAGAGACACGTGGGGAGAAGGCCACGCGAAGACGGAGGCAGAGACTGGACCGGTGCGGCCGAGGAACACGGAGCCCCCAGAACCTGGAAGAGGCAGGAAGGACCCGCCCCTGGAGCCTCTGGAGGGAGCGCGGCCCTCCCGACCCTTCGACTTCTGACCTCTGGTCTCCAGAATGTGAGAGAGTAAATTTCTGCTGTTTGAAGCCACCCGGCTTGTGGTCATTTGTTATGGCAGCCGGGGGACATGAATACAGCTGTGCTCCTGAGAGGACTGCGCAAACCTGAGGCCCAGGAGCACAGGAGCGTGACGGAGCTGGGGGCCCACTGTGCACGGGGTGGGGTGGTGTGCGGGGAGAGGGCCCACGCCCAGGTCTGGAGTCCTCCCTGTCCCCCTGCTACAGAACGGTCTCAAAGCTCAGCTCTGGAATCTTCCATAAGCTGCTCAAACTTGGAAAGCCTCAGTTTCCTTGTGTGGAAAATGGGGATACGAATGCTAATCTGCCTTTTAGGGCTCCTGGAAGGATTCAAGGCGCTCACACAGGCTACCTGCTTAGCACAGGAAGCGTACAGTGCAGGTAACCAGCGCCATTAG
>NW_007728269.1:94069-95091 GCF_000696425.1 Galeopterus variegatus | reverse complement strand
TGAGTTTCTCTACTATGCATTTTTCTTAAAAGTGCTTAGCCTGCCCACCAGGATCTAGCACGAGGCGCTTCTAGACCAACGGCAGAATATTGCCTCCCTTCCAGACCCACCGTGAGGCCGTGGGCACCAGCCTCCACTGCAGGGGGAGCAGCCACCAGACCAGATTCCAGCCCACAAACAGGAGCAGGGGCGATGGATGCTTTCCCACCTGCCAGCTCGACGTGGTGCAGCCTGGCGATATGGGCATCGGGTGACAGAAGGGCCCGCATCCCAGCTTGCAGGAGAGCTGGCTGCCCACCGGGACTTGAGGGGCAAGAAATAAACTGCTGCTGCTCAGATGAACAGCCATCATTGAGGCCGGGGCTTGTCACAGCGTCCTGTGTTACCCTAATGGACGCAAAGTCCAGAATGGCTGAAGTTTTGCAAAGAGCACCTGACTCGGTGCATGGGCAGCCTGGCAGGCGAGGGAGCCCTGCCCTGGCTTTGCTAGGCAAGAAAGGGCTGATCTCCCCGGGTGAGCTTCCGGCATAGGGACTCTCGTTGGGTATGGCTCTTCTGGGTGTCTGAGTTTCAGACTCTTTATTGAGAGTTCCTGGGGCAGGAGAAGATGGCCCCAGGGGACTGGATGCCTGGACAGGTAAGGTCACAAGGACATGGACTGGGCCTGCTGTGCGTCGCCAGCATTCCTCAGGGAGGCCGTGTTCCATGGCCTTTTCCAGTTGAGTAACGTCACAAGGCTTTGCCAGCGGGTCTCTTTCAAAGCAAACCAGATGAAGCCATCCAATACTTCCTGCACCGCACCCTGACCTCAGAGCACTCTGCCTAGCAACGGGCAATTAGGCTGCCTTCGAGATAAATTTTCTTGACTAAAAATGCCCAGGGGCCTCATCCCTTCGATTTTCCATTTGATTCGAATTCAAGTTTGTAACTGCAAGGCTGGAGGGAAATGTCCAAGCCCAAAACTGTCCTAGCAATAAAGCCGAGGGCGTGGCAAATTAGCAGGAACTCCAGGAGGGGTGGGA
>NW_007728269.1:90579-92786 GCF_000696425.1 Galeopterus variegatus | reverse complement strand
GACAAGCTACTTTACGAAAGAGCCGAGCCGCTTTGACTCACCCCCACCTCCTCTCCTCTGAGGCAACGCTGTTGTCACATTGGTATGGAGCCTTCCAGAACTTCCACGCAGCACTTACGTTGCCTGGGAGAGTGTAGTGTATGGAGCATAGAGACAGTACTTTTGCATACTTTAAAAAACCCATAAATGTCACCATACTATTGTGACTGCTCTACAACCTGTGCGCGTCACTGAGGTTTATGTCTTGGGGCTCACTTTGTGTCTGGACACGTGTACTCTCCTCTTCCTTTGTAACGTGTACATAGTTTTTGCTCATCGAACAGGAGTCATTGAGTGCCTGCTGCGTGCCAGGTGCTTTCTGCGGCAGGTGAGCACGAGGGACAAAGTCCTTGCTCTCGTGGAGGCTTCCGTGGGGGAAGACTAACCAGAGATAAAAGGTGGGCAGAAGCTGTGCACAGGGGAGCCGAGGAATACACCGGGGGCAGAGTGAGGGGCGAGCTGCAGGAGGGTAGAGACAAGGGGTGTGAGCGTCTGGGTTGAGGGTTCTAAGGGGGGCCGTTCTAAGGGGGCCTATCAGTGGGATCGTACAACATTCTTTTCCTTTCAACCCAACTTGGTGACCCCTGGTATCTGTCTGGGCATCTCCTGATGCTTCCTGGCACTGAGAGGGGCCCCCGTCCCAGGGCAGGGCTGGCATCCTGCAGGCAGCTCCTGCTTTGGGAGCAGTGTGCCAGTGCCCCCCTTTCCTGCTGCAGATAAAAGAGGAAGGTCGCTCTTTGAGGGACACACCTTTCTAACGGGGATTCCCAGAGACAGTGTGAATCTAGCAAAGCTGGGGGAGAGGACAGCCTCCAGATACTACCCCAGACCTGCCTGGCAAACCTCACCCAGTCCCCGCATCCTGGTTTGTTGTGATCATTGAATTCCATCTTTTATTCATTTATTCACCAAACAATAGCCCATGCCTTCTGCCAAGGCCTGCACCTGTACCTCAGACAAGCAAATGAGGAAGGGGACTCTCCCTTTCGGCAGACCCCAGCCTGGCAGGGATTATGGAGAAGCACGCAATTATTCAAAAGGCCACACAAGAGCACCTTGAAAGGGTGGACAGGGCAGGCCCAGCTCCTTCCTGCGCAGTGACAGAATCCTGGAGTTGCTGGGCTGAGGCAGGGGCCATCCACAGGGGCCGCAGGCTGGGGACAGGGCTGGCCATGGGGTGGCCAGGCACACAGCCTGTTCTCCAGGAAAAAAATAACACCCAAAACCCAAACAACAAATCAGGCCATCCTGTCCAGAAGGCTCATCAAAAAACACTCTGGGAAAATTAACTGACAACAAACAAAATTTCTTCCTGGAACAGACGAGGCCAGGCCAAGCACGGGAATTAAAACAAATTGCCACCGACCCCACGTGGGTACTGCAGAGGCTGAATTGCTGTTTTGACGACAAGGTAATGACGCGAGCCCATGACTCAGAGGCAGGGCTGCCCACCGCCAGGCCCTTGCGCTGAGTCACCTGGTGCTCAGTGAACCCTTCCCAGCCTCACCTCCCTCTAGCAGAGGCCTGGGCGGCTGCAGCAAGCGAGAGCCCAGCGCCCTCTGACCACCCTCCCTGCCCCAGGAGGATCACGCACAGTGGTCGAGAACAAGGGATCTGGAGCTGGGCTCGGGTGCGGATCCTGCCCTATCGCCCTGACCATCTCTGTGACTCCCCACCATACTCACTGCACCTCAACCACTTTGCATGCCAAATAACACAAATGCCACCTCCGTCCTGAGGCTGGTGAGGGTGCAGGAAGATCCTGGCACACAGTAGGTGCTCAGTAATTGGCAGAATTGGTCAGCCACATTGTCGTTGTTATTCCCAGCAACTCACAAGCTGGTGGCCAGCTGCGGAGACGGGAGCGTTGTGGTCTCGCACGCTGCTATGCCTCCCTGAACACAGGCTGTGCGTGTAAATGACCGTGAGCCTCAGGCTGGAAAGACTCTTTCCCTTCCCGGCTGCGTCTGACGTGCCTGCACCCTGCACAGCAGGTCCAAGGCACTGGGAGCTCACTTCCCACGTGATCGTGACATTTGGGTCCAACCAGGCTCCCCTACCCTCAAAATTCATGGTGCACTGTGGCCATAGCTCCCCTCTCCAATATGCAGGGTCCCCACGGGCTGCCTGCACCCAGCTCTGCCTCCTGCATCCTTCCTGCTCCTCAG
>NW_007728269.1:74224-89762 GCF_000696425.1 Galeopterus variegatus | reverse complement strand
GCAGGGTCCCCACGGGCTGCCTGCACCCAGCTCTGCCTCCTGCATCCTTCCTGCTCCTCAGTTTGTGTTTTCACTCCTTCCTTCACTTTGAAAATACTGACAAAGCCAACACTGTGCACAATGCCCTCTGCTCAGGCACACTTGAGCATGTGGCTGTGCAGGGAACAGGGGACTCTAATTGTGATCTTGGGGCAGAAGGACCAGCTCTGATACACATCGTTTCATCAGCCACCAGCTCAAGGCCTGGTCCTACAGAGTAGCTGCTCGAAATAGGTTTGTAGATATGTAACCCAGATGCACACCATCACCCCACATGGTCCAGTCTTGATGCCAAATAGACCGTAAACAGGATTTCCAAGCTTTAATGGCACTTCTCCAACTATGACAAGGGATCTAACTTAAATCACAAAGCAACATCTTTCAGGAGCCTTGCCTCTTACAACCTGCATGTGAGAGCAAGCTCTCAGTTTCTCTTCAAGCCCAGCTCATGATGACTCTCTCTTCTTTCCAGTCTCCTGCCTAAGCCCCCTCTTTCCTCTGTTCTTTTGTAAGACATCAAATTGGCTAAGACTCCCCCTTTTGGGCAGGCGAAACAGGAGGATGGCTGGAGGGAGGGTGGCGGGAAGCAACGAACAGCATCCCCGACTAACTGACGGACGGGACGGATGGGCGAGGGGGTGCTTGCTGGGTACGGGATCACATCACCTCCCACGCCTTGTTAAAGCCAAGCACGTCACTCGGNCTTGCTGGGTACGGGATCACATCACCTCCCACGCCTTGTTAAAGCCAAGCACGTCACTCGGTGCTCTTGGCAACTGCAACGTGGAAGTCTGGGGCCACCACACGGATTCCTAGACAGTCAGCTATTTTATCTGTAAGGCCAAGACAGAAGTTATGCTGGGCCTAAGTGGTGATCGAGGAACATGACCTCTGCTTGGCCAGTCAGGGCTTCAAAGATTACGCTCTGTACACGAGCTGCAGCCAAAAGGTTTCCTGGGGCCAGAGGAGAGAAGTGCTCAGCCCTGGACACTAAGCATGACCAGCCAAGCCTGGAGGCAAGGATGGAGAGCGGGACTGGAAGTCCTTAAAGAGATGCCAGATGGCCACATGCCCCTGCCTGTCCTTGGTACCAGAGCTGGACACTGTAGATTATAGTCAGAACAACTCAGGGCCCCTCCACCCCAGCTTGTCACAGGCCTGTGAGAATCACAGAACCCAGAGTCCCGTTGGATGGTCCAGGCTCACTGGGCACACAGGAAATGCGCGTGGGCTCGGTGGGGCAGAAAGCCATCACAGGCCACCCTGCACGGCCCAGTGGGGCGTGGCTGTCTGCTGAAACTGCCTGCCCGGCACTGTGTCTTCCTCATTCCGAACCTGAACCCTGACCTTCCTTTGGGAACCGCCCCTCCCCCATCTTGAGCCCTGTGGTCAAGTGGTGCTGACCCAACCCATCATCACCAGGAGAAGGCACGTGACCCAGGGTGGGCCAGTGAGACGCTCCTTCGCTGGGGTCCTCAGCCAACAGGATGAGAACCTGGAGCTGCTGGAGACAGCAACTGCCATGTTTATAGGAGAACCTGCTTGAGAAGGAGGCCGGCACTGAGGAAACCAGAACCGAGAGAGCGAGCGAGATTCTGGGGGCATTGCTGAGCACCTGGATCCAGCCAGGCCTGAAGCCACACATCTCTGGGATTTTGTTTCTCAAACCAGTACATTCCCTCTGTGTGTGGAGCCAGTTTGAATGGAGTACGGTCAGTTGTACAGAAAGTTCTAGAATAGCACAGCTGGGGGACTCTGAGGAAATGGGCACCTTTGCTTGGCTTCCATCCTTAACCAGCTCCTCTTGAGGCTGCACGGCCCTATTTCCCTCACCTCCTCCAGAAAGACCCCCAGGGATCCTCTAAATCAGTGAAGACTTTTGCTTTTCATGGACACTCAACCTGCTTAGCCAGCACCTCCCCTCGAACCTTGAACTATTCACCGTCTCCACTTGCTCCTACGGGCTGGGTGACAGGACCCACCTTGGTGTGACAGGCAAAGGGCAGTGAAGCCCTGGAGACAGAGCTTTGGATCGAGCCCCGCCTGCGTGGCCTTCCCGAACCCCAGTGTCCTTATCTACAAAAGCAGAGTGGCCACAGAACCAACCTCGTGGTGCTGGCAGGAGCATGACATAAGCCAGCCACATACAGTGTCCTGCCCTGTGTCTGTCACAGAGCTCCCCACCCGCCAGCAGCAGCAGCTGCGCTACAGCTGAGCCTCAGATGTCAGGCAGGGCTGGAGGCCAGGAGGTCACAGCTCCCATCTGTCATCGCCACGCTGACCCTTGCAGCGGTGGATGTTCTGACCGAGTGGCCATGAATTCTGGGGCCTGGAGGAACACCCGTCACCGGAAGCTGCGACGGTCCTCTGTGGCTCGACACCCACTGTCCCCACCGCCCCCCAAGGCGTTCCTCTCAGACTGCCTCTGCCCTAGCCTCCCCCGTTCCTCTCACCCACGACGCTCTTGGCAGGTGACCCACCAGTAACCTACGAGAGGACCAGCCACTGAGAAACCAGCCCGTCCTCACACCCCTGCCCTCCCACCCTCCTTGCCACCCCGTGCCTTTGGCCGCTCCACCGTCTCCAGTCTCAACCTGTCCAAGAGCCCTTCANCTTGCTGGGTACGGGATCACATCACCTCCCACGCCTTGTTAAAGCCAAGCACGTCACTCGGCGCTCTTGGCAACTGCAACGTGGAAGTCTGGGGCCACCACATGGATTCCTAGACAGTCAGCTATTTTATCTGTAAGGCCAAGACAGAAGTTATGCTGGACCTAAGTGGTGATCGAGGAACATGACCTCTGCTTGGAGAGTCAGGGCTTCAAAGATTACGCTCTGTACACGAGCTGCAGCCAAAAGGTTTCCTGGGGCCAGAGGAGAGAAGCGCTCAGCCCTGGACATTAAGCATGACCAGCCAAGCCTGGAGGCAAGGATGGAGAGCGGGACTGGAAGTCCTTAAAGAGATGCCAGATGGCCACATGCCCCTGCCTGTCCTTGGTACCAGAGCTGGACACTGCAGATTATAGTCAAAACAACTCAGGGCCCCTCCCCCCCAGCTTGTCACAGGCCTGTGAGAATCACAGAACCCAGAGTCCCGTGGGATGGTCCAGGCTCACTGGGCACACAGGAAATGCGCGTGGGCTCGGTGGGGCAGAAAGCCATCACAGGCCACCCTGCACGGCCCAGTGGGGCGTGGCTGTCTGCTGAAACTGCCTTCCCGGCACTGCGTCTTCCTCATTCTGAACCTGAACCCCGACCTTCCTTTGGGAACCGCCCCTCCCCTATCCTGAGCCCTGTGGTCAAGTGGTGCTGACGCAACCCCATCATCACCAGGAGAAGGCACGTGACCCAAGGTGGGCCAGTGAGACGCTCCTTCGCTGGGGTCCTCAGCCAACAGGATGAGAACCTGGAGCTGCTGGAGACAGCACCTGCCACCTTCATGGGAGAATCTGCTTGAGAAGGAGGCCGGCACCGAGGAAACCAGAACCGAGAAAGCGAGCGAGATTCTGGGGGCATTGCTGAGCACCTGGATCCAGCCAGGCCTGAAGCCACACATCTCTGGGATTTTGTTTCTCAAACCAGTACATTCCCTCTGTGTGTGGAGCCAGTTTGAATGGAGTACGGTCAGTTGTACAGAAAGTTCTAGAATAGCACAGCTGGGGGACTCTGAGGAAATGGGTGCCTTTGCTTGGCTTCCATCCTTAACGAGCTCCTCTTGAGGCTGCAAGGCCCTATTTCCCTCACCTCCTCCAGAAAGACCCCCAGGGGCTCTTCAAGGACGCTCAGCCTGCTTAGCCAGCACCTCCCCTCGAACCTTGAACTATTCACTGTCTCCACTTGCTCCTATGGGCTGGGTGACAGGACCCACCTTGATGTGACAGGCAAAGGGCAGTGAAGCCCTGGAGTCAGAGCTTTGGATCGAGCCCCGCCTGCGTGGCCTTCCTGAAGCCCAGTGTCCTTATCTACAAAAGCAGAGTGGTGACAGAACCAACCTCGTGGTGCTGGCAGGAGCATGACATAAGCCAGCCACATACAGTGTCCTGCCCTGTGTCTGTCACAGAGCTCCCCACCCGCCAGCAGCAGCAGCTGCGCTACAGCTGAGCCTCAGGTGTCAGGCAGGGCTGGAGGCCAGGAGGTCACAGCTCCCGTCTGTCATCGCCACGCTGACCCTCGCAGCGGTGGATGTTCTGACCGAGTGGCCATGAATTCTGGGGCCTGGAGGAACACCCATCACCGGAAGCTGCGACGGTCTTCTGTGGCTCGACACCCACTGTCCCCACCATCTGCCAAGGCGTTCCTCTCAGACTGCCTCTGCCCTGGCCTCCCCCGTTCCTCTCACCCACGACGCTCTTGGCAGGTGACCCACCAGTAACCTACGAGAGGATCAGCCACTGAGAAACCAGCCCGTCCTCACACCCCTGCCCTGCCACCCCCCTCGCCACCCCGTGCCTTTGGCCGCTCCACCGTCTCCAGTCTCAACCTGTCCAAGAGCCCTTCAAGCCCAGGTCAATAGGGGGCGTCCTTTGCGAAAAGCTTCCCTGACACCGCTCCCACCTCTTATGCACCTGCCCTCCTTTGCTGCCAAACCCTTTGGACGTGCCGTTTCTGACTCCTGTCCTGCGTCCACATCCAATCTGTCACAAAGTTCAGCTCCAGCTCAGAGCTCCCCATAGGCCACCAGCTTCAATCTCGATCTTATGACAGCCTCCAGGAAGGGACTGCTCTTGTCTCCAGTGTACAGACAGGACACCGAGGTCTGGAGGGGGGAAGGGTGCGTCCAGAGTCTCACAGAGGCAAGACCACTCCAGGTCTTCCCACTCGCTGGGAAAGAGCACCCTTTGAGGTGTCATCCTGCCTCCCCTGGCTGGCACGGTGATGTCACAGCCCTGAAAGATGCCCCGTGACCAACTCCTGCCTCGTCCTTTCTTGTCCCACCTACACTCACCCCAGAGACTTTCTCCTCTGAGAACTGTGCTTAGGAGCTCACTGTGTCCTCCAGAACCATCCCTGCCTCCCTCCTGCCCAGCACCTCTCACCTGCATGCCTCTTCCTGGCTTCCAAGGCCCCCGAGCCCGGGCGCTGCCCGAAAAGCCATCCCTGGTCCCACCCACCTCTCTAACCCTGCCCCTGGGTTCCCTGTGCACCGGATGACACTGGTGAAGATCCTGCATGTGAACGTCTCATTTCCCGCTCACATCAGCGCTGGAGGTCACTCCGTCACGATCCCCCTCCCCACGAAGCCTTCCCCTCACTCCTGCCCTCTGTGGCCCCCCCCCAGGCTGCTCTCTGTATCCCCTGCTCATTCGATCGAGGCTGGATAGTGGAGAAGTCTGGTGGAAGCCTGCCCGGGACACAGCCCGGTGCTGCCGCTCACTCGCTGTGTATCTGCGGACACCTGAGTCCCCCTCTCTGTGCCTCAGCCTCCTCGTGAAGAAAAAGGAGCAGATAGAATTATCTAAACTTAACTGAGCACTAAACGAGTTTGTGCACGTGAAATCCCAAACAAGGGGATTGGCTGGCACACAGGAAGTGCTCAAAAGTGCACGCGCGTCACAGAGCCGGTGCCGTCGCCGCCGTTGGACCGTCTGCGGCCCGCATCACGGCACCCAGCAGTTCAGTTCTCGGGGGGTCTGAGTTCTGTCTCTATGGCCCGGGCCGGGATCCCCTCCCTCTACGACCCTCACTAAGTGCTAAGCGACCACCTGCCGCTGCAGCCCTGGACGGGGGTCTAGGGCTGGGTCAGCAACTTAGGTCAACACAGAGGTGCCATACGACCCAGCTGACCCTAACCCTAGCCCTAAAGAGCCGGAAACAGGGAATCACATACAATGAAGGTTCACGGCGGCATTGTTCACAACAGCCAGAAAGTGGAAACAACCCGCACGTTCCGCACCCGATGACCCGATAGACAAGATGTGGGGCATCCGCACCACAGGTGTCATCCGCCCACAAAGGGGATGAGTCACTGACACGAGCTACGTATGACCCGAAGGCCTGAAGACACCGTGCTACGTGAAGCAGGCCAGTCACCTCCTTCACAGATGCCTCCACTTGTACAAAACGTCCAGAGTAGGTAAACCCGCAAAGAGACAGGAGACTAGTGGCTGCGGCGGTGGGGTGGGGAGCGACCGCTCACGAGGTCAGGGTTTCCTTTTGGGGTGATAAGAATGTTCTGGAAGTAGTTAGTGGTGACGGTTACACAACACTGTTAACATAAAGCTACGGAACCGTAGACTTTGACATGGGTAAAATGGTACATTTTATGGAATGTAAGAAAAGACATCCTCACGTGAAAAAAAATGTGTGTACAAGCAGGAGAAAGTGTACTCCTAGCAGACACGTACAAAGAAACACCACCCATGAAGAGAGGCTTCGTTATGACACCAGCACTGTCTCCTGGTGGCAGCATCTTCTGTCCAGCGCCGGCCTGCTCAGGCCCAGGGAGCGCCCCCGTGCCGGCAGCCTGCAGAGCAGGGGCGGCTGGTTTCTGGTTTCTGGTCAGCTCACGGGCAAATCACCGCCGTTGCGTCTTCCTTCTCCCATCTTCTGTCCCATCGTCGGGCTCTGGGGACCCGCAGGCGAGCAGTACCAGGCTGGCCTCACCCTCACGGAGCTCACGGTCCAGCGGGAAGCACGTGTCTGGCTACACCACAGCACGTCCCACGGAGGGTGACGTTCCAGGGGCTCAGACCCTCCCTCGGTGGCAGGGGGCGTGGCCTGGTGGGGCAGCGTGGGCCCCCCCCAGGCTCACATAGCAACGATAGTAACGGTTCCTCCTGCAGCTACTACTTAGCTCATGCCTCACATGCACAAATTCACTTAGTTCTCGTGAGACTACAACATAGGCGTTCTTTTCTCTCACATTTTGCAGAAGAGGAGATTGGGGCACAGAGGGGTTATGTGGGATTTGGACCCGGGTGGCCGGCTCCTGCTCTATCTAACCTGCTGCCTCTCAAGGGCAGCAGCCTTTAACCTGGTCTCTCTGCCTCCACCCCCCGCTTCCAGCGAATGCCCCAGCCCGGTGATCAGCAGGTCACACAAATCCTTGCTCACATGCCTGCGGCAGCAGAGTGAGGCCACACGACTCAGTGCAGAGTTCAAGGCCCTGCTGTCCTCCACCTTTCCTGGGCTTCTGCAAACATTCCTGCCTCTGAGACTTTACCCCGCTGTGCCCTGCTCCCGTGGTCCTTTCCTCCATTAAGTGAACACCTGCTGGGTGCCTGCCATGTGCTTGGCTCTGGGTGGTCCCTTATCTTATGGAGTGCATGCTTTCAATGCAGACAGTGACAGTGACAGGGTGCTGTGAGTGGGTGTCACGGGGAACTGCCAGGGAGCGGAGACCTGAAGGAGGAGGTGCTCAGCTACGGGAGGTGCAGGGGGAGGGCATGACATCCTACGAGGGTCAAGCGTGGTGACATCTATCTCCTGGCACGCACATGTGCCGTCTCCCCTACTCCCTCAAATAACCCACACCTTCTCCTGCAGCCGCAGCTTGAGAGTCCGGATGGGGGGTTACACACCTCTCTCCCCAATCCCACTTTCCCCTCAAGGGCAGGGACAGCCCCTGCTCATCTCTGTGATCCCCAGTGCCCCACTGCAGGGTTTGGGGCACAGAGAAGGTGTGCAGAAAAGTGAGTTCAGTGGAACCAAAGGTCCTGGGTAGGAGGAGTGGAGAATTTGGCAGTGGGTGGTTGGTCTCATGGGATCTAAGCGGGGAGCCCATTCTCAGGATTGTGGCTTTCTACATCCCCCTCCCTGCCCTGCCTCATCGCAGCTCTACTTACTGCTGGCACACACACACCCTAATTCCCAGGGCTGACAAACCCCATCAATTAAAAGATCCTATGAGGCATTTAGCACAGGCTTCCTTCAATTCATTTGCCAACCTAGCCACTTGTATCATGAAACTCCCCACAAAAGGGCACTGCAGACAGAGACAAACCAGTGCTAGCGAGAGCCTGCCAAGTGCACTGGGAGGTGGGCGATAGATGAATGGTGGGGAAAAAAGGCAGGCAGAGAGGACCTGGGGGTCCTCCTTCCAGCAGAATCAATGGGTGCATCAGAGGGTGGTGTGCCAGAAGCTTCCAAGGTGGAGATGTCAGCTCACTGTGCCTCTTGCAGACCTCACCCATGTAGCCTGGGGCTGCGTGTACAGCATCCTTGGGTAGAGAAAGACAGCCATAGGATACATGTCTCAAAGACTCAGGACTTACCCAGGGCATCAGCCAACACAGTGCAAAAGAAACAAGCTTTGAAGTCAGCCGAGATGAAGACCTCCCTGTGGGTCCCAGGGCAGGACGCTAAATCTTTCCAAGCCTCAGTGTCATTACCTGCAAGATGAGTGTAACATACCTACTTCCCAGGGATGGCCGTCACTGAACACATATTTTGGGGTCTCATTTACACAGGTGCTGTGCTGGGTGCTGGAGACACAGCAGCGACCAGGTCAGAAGACGCTCTGGCCCACAGGGAACGGACATTCCGTGGGGAAGATGAATAGTAAGTCAACCACCCCAAACAGGAGATGATTCCGATGGGGAGGGAAGCACACAGCATTAGTGTGAGAGTCAGGGGCAAAGAGAGGGTGCCCAGAGAGGCCTCTGAGAAGGTGGCATGTGAGCTGAGACCTCAGTGACGAGGTGAGGTGGGCATGAAGCTCAGCATACTGCAGACGCCCAACCACGTCGGTTCCTTTACCCTCCACCAAGCTCCACCCTCCACGGTCACTATGGAATGAACCTCTGTGCTCAGAAAGGCCGGGGACGAGGGGGACAGGGATGGAAGGTGCAGGAAAGAGGGAGGCTCCATCCCTCCAACTCTCCAGTTCAGCACCACGGACAGAGCCAGCATGTAGGCTTGTCCAGCGCCAGGACAGAGCCAGCACCCTGGAGAGAGCCACCACCTAAGAGGGTTCGGCACCCCAGAAAGGTTTAGCGCACTGGATAGAGCCAGCACCTGGAGAAAAGCTCTGCAGCCTGGACAGAACCAGCACTCTGAAAAAGGCTCAGAATCCTGGTTAGAGCCACTGCCTGGAAAGGCTTGGCACCCTGGAAAGGCCTGGACAGAGCCAGCACCCTGGAAAAGGTTCAACTCCCTGGAGAGTTCCCCCTGTCCTCATCCTTCCTTCTGTGCCCCCTGCTGCTGACCTGCCACACACATGGTTGCACCCACTTAAGCTGACCTTCCAGGCCCTCCCTGCACCAGCCCCAGTCACTCCAAGCTCCATGACATTCAACCATTCAACTCGACCCGAAGTCCCGTTCCCCCTAAGCTTCTGCTTGAGCCCTCCCTCCTTGGTTTGGCCTATAGAAACCTCACTCATCCATCAGCCTGGTGCCAACACTGCCCCTTTCCTGAAGCCCGTTTCCTGATTTATCTTGGGGCCTTCACTGTACTCTACCTCCTGCCCCCAACTAGACCGAGTTCCCTGAAGAACTGTGTCTGATTCCTGTCTTTGCTCCAGCCCAGCATCTGGTAGGCACCGATGTCTCCTGCAGAAATGAATGAATGCAGTTTCAGAGACGATCTTTAAAATTGCTGCCATTTTCTGAGAGCTCACAATGCCAGGAACTGTGCTGTGTGCTTCACACACACTTTTATTTACAGGTTGTTTTCGTCCGTTTTATGTTGCTATAACAGAATTACCCGAGACTGGGTAATTTATAAAGAAGAGAGGTTTATGGGGCTTACAATTCTGGGACAGCTGCATCTGGCATGGGCCTCAGGCTGCTTCTACTCATGGCAGAAAGTGGCAGCAGCCGGTGGGTACAAGCAGATCACATGGCGAGAGGAAGCGAGAGAGAGAAGGTGCCAGGGTCCTATGAACAACAAGCGCTCACGGGAACTAATAGAGCGAGAACTCACTCATTAATCCCCCCTCCCATAGGGAGAGCATTAATCCATTCATGAGGGATCCGCCCCCATGACTCAGTTCCCAACACTGCCACATTGGGGATCAAATTTCCATATGAGTTTTGGAGCAGATGACACACCCAAACTCTATCACGGGTTATGAAATGGAGGCCACAAAATGAGCAATGTGCCCAGGTTCACACAGTTAGGAAGAGGCAGAGCCTGGATTCAAACCTGGATCAGTCTGCACAGCCCATGCCCTTGACCGCAGCTTCTCTACATGTCTGTTCAACTCAGTGCACTGCCATCTGCCAGTCCCACAGAGCCTGAGCACAGCAGCCACAGTCCCCCGAAGTGATTCCGAATCTTTTTTTAGCCCAAAATTGAAATCACTGATGCTTCAAATTAGAACCCCAAATGAACGAGCCAAGGCTTCAGATTTGCCATAGCTAAGCTGTCCGCATCCACCTTCTCATCAGGACTTCTGGGCTATTCCTCAGCCTGAGCCACCTGTTCCCAGTCAATGTAGAGGACAAAGGGAATGATGTCCCAGGCCCAGGAAGGACATGTGTGGAAAAGGGATCCAACCTCTCAGCCATCCAGAGGCTCCCCTCACAACAGTGGCCTCTTTAAAGCCTCAGATAAGAAGGACCTTTGTGCAATGAGCCTCGGAGAGCAAAAGTCAATACTATGAGCCTTGGAGAGCACACCCCAATGGTATGGTGAGAAGCCACAGAGCTGAGCTGTCAGAAACGCTCCACACTTGGAGGGAATCGGACAGCCACTGCTTGTTTTTGGTGTGAAACTAATGAAACATTGGCCTTGACAACCAAAGCATCAGCGTGACCCCAGGTCAACAATTCAGCAGTCGCCCTGAATTTCTGCTAACATCATCTGGTATTTGGTCTTTAACTTAGTTTCTGAATTAAATACCCATTTAAGGCCATTTAAATAAGACATGAAGAATCTGGGGGTGGGATGGGGTGGGATGGATAGAGTTCCTGTATTTATTGGTTATTAGGGCCACCAGTGGGACATGTGGCAAAGTCTCTCATGATACCCCAAAAGGTAAGATAGAGAAATGTGAGCTGAGTGGAGTGGCTGAAGAACTGGACCCAAAGGATGCTGGCACTGGGAAACCACGATAGGGTTCTGGCCTCAGCCCTGGGAATTGTGGCTAGAGAGCAAAACAGGCCTCATGAGCAGAAATTCCAAGATTACCGAAAAGCCAGATCCAAGACAAAACAGAATTATGCAAGGTGGTATGTGCTCTGGGAGCAGGGTTTAGTCCAAATCGGAAGGTAGGCGTGCCAGGGATACTGGGGGCTTGGGGGCAGGTGCCTGTATTGGCTGATGTCCCCTCTGCAGAGAAGGAGCTATGGTAGTACGCTTTCGCCTGGAAGTGCCCGACCGTGTGAGTCTGGCACCTGGTGAGTGTGCTCCGTAACTGCTACATGCTTGAAATAACAGTGGTAACGGTCACCTGCCATTATTATAAGTTATTATTATTGGTTCAACTGATAGCCATTGGTTTCCTCTTCTGAGCCAGGCATCATTAATGACGATGAAGGATGAGATGACAGATGACAAATGCTGACTGCATGCCAGCTCTAAGCCCGGCACCGTTCACCGAGGTCAGCCGGGGGTGGTACCTGGTTCGTCTCGGGTGACTCAGTTCTCACAAGAACCCATTTTATCCACGGGGCTCTGAGACCAAGCAAGCATATGCTGATTAATAATGTGCATAACGGCTGACCAGGACGAATCCGGACGTCATTTCCTTTCCTACGAACAGTATTTAACTCTGAGGCTGGGGAGGGTTGACCCGTTACCAGGGGTTGTAACAATGGGGTTCATCTCTCCAGCATGGGTGACAATAATGGTTTGGGCAAACGTGTGCTCGGTCCTGCAGGACGTTTCTCCAGCCCCGTTCTTAAGCACCAGCCTAAGACACATTTTATGAGATACTCAGATGGTCTCTGAGGAAAACACTAAGGCATCCCTCTCAGCATCCTCACTTGAATGTAACAATGGGGTTCATCTCTCCAGCATGGGTGACAATAATGGTTTGGGCAAACGTGTGCTCAGTCCTGCAGGACGTTTCTCCAGCCCCGTTCTTAAGCACCAGCCTAAGACACATTTTATGAGATACTCAGATGGTCTCTGAAGAAAACACTAAGGCATCCCTCTCAGCATCCTCACTTGAACAGAAACCGAGATTATAAAACAGGCCATCTCTAGCTCAAGTATTTAATACGAGGAAAACGTAATTAGGAACCTCAAGCATCACTTTTCAAGCATGAAGGATATTGCTGCCTGCTTTAATTGCAAGGGAAAACCTATTTAGGGAAATTAACACAAAAACGAGATTGGCCACTTCAAGGCTAAGAAAACAATCACAAAAACCATGGGAGTCTGTATCAGGTTGGTGACGGATGGCCCCAGGAAAATAATTAACACCCAGGAAAGCATTCTCCTCGGAGAGCAAGCACCACCACCTTGGCCAAGGAGGCTGGGACATGGCGCTCCTATGCCCAACAGCTTTCTTCTAAGAAATGTTTTTTTAGTTATGAAATGAGTACTTGTCGAAAAATTAATACTGTCACTGCAGAAAATCTGAGAAACAGAAAAGTCTGAAAAAAGAGAAAATAACTTGATCCCATTAGGTAAGATTTAATATCTCCCGTCTTTTTTTTTTTTCCCCTATGCCAATATTAGGAAGAGGTGGTATTATTTAGATGATATTGTGCAGATAATTTTGATTCTGCCTTTCTCATTAAATATGACACAACCATTTCTCATTGGTATTAAGAACTCCTCATAAACATAATTTTTAATGCTTTCTTATGAACCCACAACAGATGTTCACGGTCCCCTTAACTGACCCCCGCTGGCCCCCCACCAACTCCCTTATGTTTTTTCCTATTCTGCGATATCTGCCTATTTTTAGATAACTCCTTTCGGATGGATTCCTAGATGTAAAACTCCTGTTTCAACTTTATGATTCCTGTTGCATACTATCCCACTGATTTCTAAAAAGTTTATGGCAATGCAGCAACACAAGAGGGTTGTCACCAGCAACGGGTATAGCAATTTTAAAAAGTGTTTGCTAATCGGGAAATAAAAATTGGCACCTTGTCATTTGTTTTTCTTCTTTTGCTTTGCCTATTTACATGTTAAGCACGCCAGACCGTCTCATGAATCCTTGAGCTGTGATACTATTGACTCGGACAGCCTGGGTTGGCATCCCAGTTTCTTTGTTTACCAGCTGCAAGACTGTGGGCAAGTTATTTAACCTCCGTGTGCCTCAGTTTCCTCATCTGTAAAATGGGGGTGACAACAGTTGCTATTTTATAGGATTATGGTGAGGATTACGTGGGACATCACGGTGCTTGGCAGATAACCCTCGATTACTGGAAACAAGGCCGTGGGCCTCTTGTGATATCTCTTGCAAACGCTGTCTGCCCTCTGGACGTGAGACTTACATTATGAGCAATGTGAGATACGGAATATTTTAGCTCATGAAAGTAACTCAAGGACAAAACTTGTGTTTGCAGCAAGACAGTCCTGGTCTTCAGGCAAGGAGATTAGTGCAGTCCCTGCCTCTCTGTGGGCCAAGGAGACTCAAGTTAGAATGCCAAGGGGTTCCAAGTGCCACGTGGGTCAGGCCAGCGGGTCATCATCTTGCCCCCCTGCCCGGACCCTCTGCGGGTGGCGTCACTGCACCTTTCTGAAAACACGGATGCCCCAGCTCCTGCCTCATGGTTCTGATTCAGTAACTGTGGGCTGATGAGCAGGCCTCTGTGTTTCCAACAGGCCTTGGGCGACTCTGGTGCCAGCTGGACTTCACTGCATGAGACCGACAGTGAGCCCTGCCGGACATCAGAGTGACGTCCCCACCTCCATGTCTCCTTAATCGCTCGATGTGTGACTGTCACCCACATTCTCCTTTCAACTTGTCGTACATTTTGGAAGCGACCTCTGACCTCTTCTGCCTCACCCGGTGGTCGTGAGGAGGCCTAGCCAAGAGAATCTCAGCGACAGCAGATACAATCTTCCGTAAGCTCTCCCCGAGGCCAGTTCCACCTAGACACGCTTCCGTCCCAGCTCCCCAGCAAGCTCCTACCATCACGGAGCCCAGTTTGGACTGGGTTTTCTGTTGTGACCAGAGGGGTTATTCCTGGCAGGTGTGGTCCCCACCCTGACATCTGACCTGCCTTCTCGCTTCTCTCCCGAGGTGTCATTACCACCTCTCTTTGAGCATCTCCCCCACCCCCGACAGGTCCCACCCACCCGCATTCATCTCCCACTGTCCTGCCCTCCCCCCCAGCCTCTGCATGCTCTCTGGCTACAGAAGACAGCCTTTGACAGGTTTTGGTGGTGGGGGTGTGTGGCCAATGAAGAAACAATAACAAGAGAACAAACTCTTCCCAAATGCTTCAGGCAGGAGAGAAATAAATTCTAGAAGGTAAGCACCCAAGGAAATCACACAGGACAGGAAACCCTTCGTCATGGGATCTGTCGCCAGGTAAGATAACAAAGTTAAGGAAGGAAAATGTGGCTCTGTGGATGCTGAAGACTTTAAAAGCCAACATTCATTTCAAAAGATAACCCTTGGTCTGAAAGTTCAAACTGCAGCATGCGTTTTTAAGGAGAAAATAAAACTCTGGCATACTTTCGAAGTTCTTTCAAATAGAGAGAAAAGAAGCCTGGAAGGGGCATGTGAGGAAGGGGACGATGGGTGGCACTTCGGTGGCTTTTCACACACAGACCTTGTGTCTCACTAAGGGCTCAGAAACCCCATGACTCTAGGGTGGCCTCTCACCGACACGGAAATTCACCAAGACATGTGAGGCTGCTTAAAACAATCCCTCCAAGGTCAAAGCTTTTCAATGAAAATATAGAAAAACTATGTTGGAAAAAACATGCACCTATAAAGCTACTAATGATTTTAATATTCCAGTGGTGAGATCCAGTAGCTGGGAAAACAACTCCATGGGCACTCTCAGTCTTAAATCTAAGCACCTAACAAAGAATTTCTGAGTCCTCTGAGGCAGCCTTGGTTCCTCTGAGGGTCCGACAGCCTGTCCCCTACCTCCATCAGCGTATGACTCGCGGCGAGCAGCCTTGTAAGACTGTGGCTGTGGAGGGCCCAGCCCTCTTTGGGGTCACGTGTGACATCATAACACCAAGATCTCAGAACCAGCCATTCCTAGAAGCCTGGAATTTAGAAGTGACCCAGAAGACAAAACCTGCTCCAGACTGGCAAACATATTTGCATATAAGAGGTTAAAAGCAACGTCAAGGGAGATGCTTTGAAGACAGTGTGGAAACTCTCAGGGCTCCCAAGCTCCCAACCGGAAGCAGCTCCAATCATGGCAAGTGATGGGCCCCGCGCCTGCGCCGCAGCAGTTTGCGTTTCTTTTATTAACTAGTTTATCAAGGAAAGGGTCCAATGAGCCAAACAACGGGGGTGCTCTTGTATCAGAAGCCTTCATTTGTTATTGAGAACCAGGGGCCAGCAACGGCCTATTGCACTCTACTGGAGCCTCCCTCTCTCTCTGTCACACATGCACAGGCACCAACCACAGACTCCAGTCCCGCCTCTTGGCCCAAGGCCCTGCCCCGCCCCCTCCCACCCAAGTTA
>NW_007728269.1:62187-73224 GCF_000696425.1 Galeopterus variegatus | reverse complement strand
GAGCGGGCGAGGGGCTCCCTGGCCAGGGGAGTCGGGTCCTTCAGTCACCCCAAAGCCGCTGAGGACCCTGATGAGTGTCTGGGGACCGGGAGAGAGGGGCATGCGGCTGCCCTCTAGGAGATGACACCCTGAAACCACACCGTTCGCCTCTGGGCATAGCGCTGCTTTCCTTAAAGGAATGGAACCCAAAAGCTGCCACTGCTTTAGCTGCCACCGCCGCCTGTCGCTCGCAGGAGCGGCACTTTGCCATGTGAGTGCCCGGGCCCCAGAGGCACGGCGGGTGTGCGGGACAGCAGCGGGCTGCCAGGCGGGTCCCAGGACCACCCCCCCAGGCCCCGGTGGCCCACAGCGGGGGTGTGCGATGAAGGCCGCCTCCATTCTCCTGGGATTCTGCGGCTGCCCGGCAGGAAGGAAGTCAGGGGCCGGGAGGGGCCCTATGGAGGGGATGCAGGCATCGAGGAGGGGGCTCCCTCCAGGGTCCCGTGGGGCTGTTGTGGGAGCGTTGGGCACCATGTCCAGAGGCCCAGACAGCAAGGGCTGCAGACAGGCCCTGAAGAATCCAGCAGGCCCCATCTCAGAGGTGGAGCCCTGGGGACGCAAAGAGCACACAGTGAGGGCAAGGAGCGGACGGGCTCTAGGTCCCAGATGAGTGAAGGGAAGCGGTGCCCAGCACTGGTTCTGCCACCTACAGGAGCCGAGGGAACCAGCAGCAGCCCCTGGAGGCTCCCATTTTACAGAGGGGGACAGTGAGGTTTAGAGGGGTTGGAAGCGGCAGCCAGAGAAGGCAATGTGCTGACCCCCTCCCCACACCCGCATCAGAGGGTGGTGCAAAGGGACTCGCAGGGCGACCCCGTCTTCTGGGAATGAGTCCACATGGTGGTGACACACACATTGCAGCAGACCACAGCCATCCAGGAGGGTGACGATGGGGGTCTAAGAACCTGGGGGGGTTCAGTCCCCACAGTCTCACTCTGCCTCCCACCCTGGAGACAGTCTGCCAAGCAGGGAGTCGCCCACAGCCCACCTGCCTTGCTCAGGGCCACCAGACGAGGGCTGAAGCATGGTCAGGGGTCCAGGCCCTGGAAGCCCAGGGGCAGGGTCACAAGGCTGGTCTGGCCTTTAATAAATGATGGGGGTCTCTAAACCTTAGTCTCCGCACACATTAAAAAAAAGTGAGAACAAGCCAATGGGCGTCTTGGGTTTACTTCAGGGTCAGGCGCGGTGTAATTGGAAAGCCCCAGGGGCCATCCCTGCAACTGCTTTCGGTAACCATGGGCAGGACTGGTGGGCGTCCAGGACTCTGGAGCCGCAAGGAGGCAGAAGGGAGGAGGGCTGGGGGCAGGTGGGGGCTGCATCACCGTGGATGTAGGCGCCCCACAAGGCACCCCCTACCGGGTTTCTCAAACTTTCTATCTCCACAGTCCCCCACCCCCAACCAGAATACAGACTCGTGTCCCTCTCTCTGCGTTTCCCTCCAAATGTCTCAAAGGGCATTGGCCCGCCCTGGCACCTCCATTCCCTCGTGGGCCAGGCAGATGCAAACCCTGCAACCCGTTGTGCCGCCCCATCCACGGAGAAGCCCCCAGCACCAGATCAAGGGCCTCTGCACAGCCCTGCTGTAATTCTTCCCTCTGTGTGAGCAGCTACAGTGGAAGAGCAGCCCCTGAAACTCTGGAAGGATGGCGCCCCATGTGAGTGTCCTGTGCCCACTGCCTGCCCATGATGCCCGCCACTGCCCAGCTCCAGGGCGAACACGGGCTCTAGGTCCCAGATGAGTGAAGGGAAGCGGTGCCCAGCACTGGTTCTGCCACCTACAGGAGCCGAGGGAACCAGCAGCAGCCCCTGGAGGCTCCCATTTTACAGAGGGGGACAGTGAGGTTTAGAGGGGTTGGAAGCGGCAGCCAGAGAAGGCAATGTGCTGACCCCCTCCCCACACCCGCATCAGAGGGTGGTGCAAAGGGACTCGCAGGGCGACCCCGTCTTCTGGGAATGAGTCCACATGGTGGTGACACACACATTGCAGCAGACCACAGCCATCCAGGAGGGTGACGATGGGGGTCTAAGAACCTGGGGGGGTTCAGTCCCCACAGTCTCACTCTGCCTCCCACCCTGGAGACAGTCTGCCAAGCAGGGAGTCGCCCACAGCCCACCTGCCTTGCTCAGGGCCACCAGACGAGGGCTGAAGCATGGTCAGGGGTCCAGGCCCTGGAAGCCCAGGGGCAGGGTCACAAGGCTGGTCTGGCCTTTAATAAATGATGGGGGTCTCTAAACCTTAGTCTCCGCACACATTAAAAAAAAGTGAGAACAAGCCAATGGGCGTCTTGGGTTTACTTCAGGGTCAGGCGCGGTGTAATTGGAAAGCCCCAGGGGCCATCCCTGCAACTGCTTTCGGTAACCATGGGCAGGACTGGTGGGCGTCCAGGACTCTGGAGCCGCAAGGAGGCAGAAGGGAGGAGGGCTGGGGGCAGGTGGGGGCTGCATCACCGTGGATGTAGGCGCCCCACAAGGCACCCCCTACCGGGTTTCTCAAACTTTCTATCTCCACAGTCCCCCACCCCCAACCAGAATACAGACTCGTGTCCCTCTCTCTGCGTTTCCCTCCAAATGTCTCAAAGGGCATTGGCCCGCCCTGGCACCTCCATTCCCTCGTGGGCCAGGCAGATGCAAACCCTGCAACCCGTTGTGCCGCCCCATCCACGGAGAAGCCCCCAGCACCAGATCAAGGGCCTCTGCACAGCCCTGCTGTAATTCTTCCCTCTGTGTGAGCAGCTACAGTGGAAGAGCAGCCCCTGAAACTCTGGAAGGATGGCGCCCCATGTGAGTGTCCTGTGCCCACTGCCTGCCCATGATGCCCGCCACTGCCCAGCTCCAGGGCGAACCTGTCCTGTGCTCCAGGCACGCATGCCTACAGCTGGGCAACTCCACCCACAGGACCAGACGGCCCGTACCATTTACCACCAGCTGTCCCCATGATGGGGAATTTCTTAGGGCTAGTGGGGCTGCCCGGACACTTGCTGGCCATCTCCTACTGGCTCCCCAAGGCCAGGGACCACGCCAGGGTGGTGGGTGAGGACACCGGCTTTGGCGTCACACAGAGCTTGGTTCAAATTCCAGCTTTGATCCGACCCCAAAGGCCACTCTGACCTTCTGAGCCTTAGAGGCCTGCTTTGCAAAATGAGAATCACAGCAACACACCTCACAGGCCCTTAGGACAAGTGCCCTTATACCCGCCTCTGGCATGCAGAATGTGCTCATTGCACCAAAGATCACGGAAGCATCAGCATGTACAGGAGCCACCCTCTCCCGTCCTCCTGTGAGGACCCCTCTGATCTGGCTACCACCCAGGTGACAACCTTCTCAGAGGTCCCTAACCCATCCGAGGACTTTCCAGCTCACACTGGTAATGGCGCCACCATCCTGCCCCTAAACCTAGTGCCACCGTCCTGCCCCTAAACCTAATGGCTCCGTTCTGTTTACTGAGTGAAACGCCCGTAAACTCCTTAGTCTCTGCTGTTAAGAAGGACAGTTTCTAACTCCTCCCCATCCCCTGCCCTCCATGCCTCCATCTCACTTTCATTCACAGACTTGGGTTCGAATCCTGGCTTAGACACCCATGTGGCTACTCAGAGCCTCAATTTCCCCACCTGCAAGCAGAGGCAAAAATCTCTGCCTTGCAAGTTTTACAAGGTACAGGTGTGACAATGCCCACAATGTCCACCTGAGGGCAGGCCCCCAGAAGCCCTCTTGTGCTGGGGGACTCAGCAGCAAATGTCCCCTCTCCCTGAGGAGACGTGAGCCTGTGAGGGGCAGCAACCTCATCTTGTACATCACCCCAAATGCTGAAGCACCCTGCGCAGACCAGGCACCCCGTGTGTGCCCAGAAGCCACGCAGATGGGCATGAAATCGGGTCAGGAGAAAAGCCATGTTAGAGGGGAGGTGGCCGAAGGGTGACCACAGAGTTTTGAGTGAAGAAGCCTCCAGGACAGTCCCCAGATTCCCAGTCAAAGCCGGAGGGTGGGCACAGGTCAGCATTGTGGAGTCCCTGCTGCATGCAGCTTGCTAGGCCCAGGAAGCCAGAGGGGAAAGAGGAAAGGTGGCTTGAGGCCCTCAGCAACGTTTAGTCTTTAGAGCCACTCAGGAAAAGCAACTGGAAACTCTAGAACACAGAGCCATTCCCTTACATCAGGAGCTCAAGTCTAGTTTTGTCTAAAAGGCAAAACTCTGCAGCCTCCCCCCATCCCCATGGAATCAGACTGGGAAATGCCACACTCTGGCCTGAGGAAGAAACCTTCTTGGACCCTAAACTGTCAGGAGCTCTTTCTGTTGGTTTATGAATCTAAAACCTGTCACAGGATGACTGCTGTGGCCATGTCCAGAAGTTGCAGCACTGAGACACAGCTCGCACGTGCCCCTGGAACTGTGCCGAAGCCCCCATTAACTGGAGCCCGCCCCAGCCTCAGCCCTGGCCAACGCGTGCCCCGGCCCCGCACCAGCACATCTGCTCTCTAGGTGCAGCCCAAGTGCACTGCAAACTGAAATCGGTGGCCACGGCCAAGGCACCTGCATGTCCCCATGCTGCTTCCGTGAGATCCTCTGCTGGGCCCTCCTAATCCCCTAACCCATGAACCAGTCCCATGTCTGAAGTAGTCACTTTGGTCCCCTTGGGGGCAAAGGCCAGTGCCCCGTTCCTCTCTGAATCTCCCCATGTGGCACGACGTCTACCTCTGCTTGCTGATTGAACAAAAAATGTAACCCAGTGGTGCTCTCTTCAAATAAGTGTTTGGAGCGGGGCAGGAGGGCACTTTAACAAACCTAAAACGTACCCTCCTTTGCCAGCATCTGCTTGCAGTGGGGGCTGTGGAAGGCAGGGGGTGGGCACCATCGCTGCACAGCTGTGGAGAACACCGTCTACAGCATGGCCGCCACAGAAGCGTGTATTTATCAGGGGAATTTCAGCATAGATGCAAGTAAAGTGTCTTGGGGGAGGGCAAGCACGTTCTCCTAGTTCATACAGAGCACAGGGCATCAGCTGCTGGGGAGAATGCAGCGGTGTCCATATAGGAACCACATTGATCTCTGAGAGACACATGGTCAATCTGAAACTCCCTTGGAAGCCACGTGGTAGGGACCATTAAAGGTGTCCATGTGTGCACTCACCCAACGTTCCCACTATGAACCACAGTAAAGAGTTTGCTGAATACTCTTGGAGCAGTTAGCATGTTGGAGCAAGGCAGGAGGGTTGTGGGAATTCAGGGCTTGCCACACAGAGGGCCCCAGAGTCCTCACCCTGCTGGCAGGCCTGAAGATGCTCCTGGTGTCTGCCTTTCAAGACTGCAGGTGGCTTTTAGCAGTGGCCCAAGGTTCACCTCCTCCCCACCAGGCCCCATAATGGCCTACAGGGACGGCTGCCCTTTACTTGGTCCAGGAGGCAGCAGGTGCCAGCAGTGACAGGTGGCGTTTAGGATCTGTCAGTCACTGCACAAGCTCCCTTGGCAGCAGCACCTGATCCTAGAGGAAGTGTCAACTTGGACTACAGGAAGCCAGGCCGGAGCTGGCCCAGACGTGTGAGCCCAAGGGCCCCGGGTGGCTCTGTCTGCCCCCTCCCAGAAGCAGCAGTTCTTCCCCGATCTGTTGGGACTGGGTGTGGGTCTAGGACTGAAGTAAAGAAGCACTACAGGAAGCCAGGCCGGAGCTGGCCCAGACGTGTGAGCCCAAGGGCCCCGGGTGGCTCTGTTTGCCCCCTCCCAGAAGCAGCAGTTCTTCCCCGATCTGTTGGGACTGGGTGTGGGTCTAGGACTGAAGTTCAGAAGCAGCTGGGCCAATGGTTAAGCGGTCACGTTAATTAGTAAATTCAGCCACTACTTACTGAATACTGCGTGTCAGGTGACGGACTACCGGGTGCTCAGCATTTAAGAGAACAAGCCAGGCCCAGCATGGGCCCCAAAGGACATGTCCAAATCCCAAGCCGGGTATCTGTGAGTGGGACCTTATTTGGGAAATAGGGTCTTTGCAGATGTAACTAGTTAAGGATCGAGATGAGATCATCCTGTGCTTAGTGAGGGCTCTAGAACCAACGGTGTGTCCTCATAAGCAAAGGCAGAGCGAGACCGAGACGGACAGAATGGAGAGGGCTCCGTGACGATGGAGGCGGAGACTGGAGGCAGGTGGCCACGAGCCTGGGACAGGAGGGACTGCAGGCAAAAACCAGGGCTGGAGGATGCAGGGACGATCCTCCGCCAGACCTCCCAGGGGAGTCGAGCCTCCAGAGAACTGTGCGACCATCGAATTCTCTTGCTTCGAAACTCCTAGTCTGTGCTGATTTGTTACAGCTGCCCCTGGAAACGCACACACTGGGCGGTGGGCAATACAGCGTTAACCCAGTGGTCACACCAATGTGCGCATTCAACAGCAGAGGATGTGGAGCTGGGAGAACCGTAAGGGGGCCTGGACACTTCCCGGAGGAAGAGGACTGACGCCTGAGTAGGAGTGAGTGGGCTGGGGACAGGGGAGAGGAGACCGCTCCAGACGGTGGGAGGCTGGAGCGTAGGGAGCCAGGCCCTGATGTCCAAAGGGCCATGACGAGGCCAGAGAGGCAGGAGGGACTGACTCCACAGAGTGGTGAATGCTGGCTGCCTGCACACCTAGGGCAGGGCCCTGGGACATAGCTGGGTGGCAAGACGCTGGAATGCAGGCATCCACAGGGCGCGCGACAGCCCATACCTCCCGCCCCCACCCACATCACCCAAGAAGGCTAAAGTGACAGGAAAGCAACTGAACCACTTCTTCCCTGAGCCTTTTCTGGCCAAGCCTGAATCCCACTTGAATGACCCAGGGTTGACCTGCACATGTGGCAGGAGTGGCCACCCAACAGTCCTGTTTCCATCTGAACAGTTCGTGGGGGAATGTCGGCTGTTGCCAGCCACGTGTCCTAGCCATCAGCACAAGCATCTCCAAGTTCCTGCCTGGGGGCCGTGGCAGAGGACAGCATTCCCACCTGCGACTCTGCAGGGTGGGGCTTCCCTGTCAGGGCAGAAGCTAAAGCCGCACTGGTCCCTGCAGCAAGAATTGGATGTCAGGCAAGGCACAGACATGGGAAGACACTGTGCGTGAGGACGGCCCGGGTGCTGGCCGCGGAGGGGCAGTTCAGAGCCACTGCGAGGACGGCCCAGGGCTATTCCCCCAATAGGGCCCTACAAGCCCAGACCCAGCCGTCTCACAGCTTTGCGGAGACTCACTAATGTGTTTGTGACCTGCTAAGTAAAATTCACGGGCTCCAGAATCCAAAGAACAAACAACATCACAATTAGCCTGAGTCTGATTCAGTGTCTCTGAAATGTAATGTGGGGTCAGCTCCGTTATTCGTGAAATCTGGTGTCCACAGACACAGCCTTCCAGTGCGTGTGAAAGTCAGATTTTCTCACTTTGCAAGAATTCCTGGGTACGCAGAGGATTGCTAAGAAGCTGCTGGGGATGATGGTGATGCGTTACTCACAGCCAGATGAGTTCAAAGGCAAAATGACCAACATCGTTGCAGAATTTTTTTTTTTTTCCTTTTTGTCTTTTTCCGTGTCCGGCAACGGATCGCAACCCTCACTGTCGCCCCCGTACCGGACCGGGACCGGCAACGGGATCACAACCCTCGGTGTTGCCCCCGCTCCTCGCTCAGCCAGTGAGCGGAACTGGTCTGTATGTGGGATCCGAATCCTCGGGCGGGAGCGCCGCGGGACCGGCAACGGGATCGCAACCCTCGGTGTTGTCCCCGCTCCTCGCTCAGCCAGTGAGCGGAACTGGTCTGTATGTGGGATCCGAACCCTCGGGCGGGAGCACCGCCGCGCTTCCCAAGTGCGCCACCGGGCCGGCCCTCGTTGCAGAATTTTGCAGTGGCAAAAAGACATCCTGGCTGTGGGCCAGTGGCGCACTGGATGCGTTTCATCAGATCGGGCAGGGCCCGTGGAGGTGGGTGGTGGACAGACCGGGTGGTGCATCTACTGCCCCTGAGAGAGCCTTCCTGGAGCGGGCGGCGGGCAGGGCAGGGCACGGAAGCCCGCGCGGTGCGCCTCTAAGCCACTCCTTGTGTAACCGCAGTGCGGTGGCAGGGCCTGATGGAGCAGGGACTGGAGCACTGTTAGAAAGAGGAGCCTCCAGGGAACAGCGATGCAGTGGATGTCCTAGAAATTTCCAGGCTTTGCCAATCAAGAACGATGAGGCTAAGCAGAGAGCTATCAGTTCTTCCACAGGGGGGTGGTGCCAGGGAGCGGGTGGGGGCACAACACGTCTCCCAGCTCTGCAGAGATGCCAGCTCAGGCCCTTTGGCCTCTGGGTGTGGGCAGCCAGCCCAGCTCACCGCAGCAGAGCTGGCTGCAGGGATGCACAGAGGGTCATGGCACGGGCAGGCGGGAAGGCCTGGCAGGCTGTGGGTGAACCGGAGGGGTTCCCCAGACATCTGTCACTCGCCGCTGAGGGGGCCTCTCTGCCCTTGACCACACACGTGGCTGCTCCCAGCATCCTGCTTCCTGGTTGGCACATTACATGGTGCTGCTCTCTGGCCCTCCCTCCATCATCCACAGGGAAATGCAGCCCAGTGCCCGGTGCCACCCTGGCACTCTGGGAGACAGCGGAGCAAGGAGGCTCTGGGGAGTCGATGTTGTTTCGCATGAGGGAGGTGATGAATGTGGGAAAGTCGTTCGCAGATGACACTCCAGGCTCCGGGAGCCACTGTTCCTCGATGGGCAGGGGGCTCTGTCCCCCTGGACCCACCACACACCCTGGTTTATGGAAGCCATTTCTCAAATCGGCAATTACGACAACACCCTGCCCGGCGTTTATCATGACCATTTTCCTCCTCGTTGCTAACATGATAAGCAGTACAAGTTTTCCCTAATAGAAACAATAATGTGCAAAGAACTTGATTCAAATTAAATTGTCTCATTATGTTGTAATAAATCACCCACGAGTGTTTCCCAAGTGCTGCCAGGCATGTTACCTGCCACCAATGGCTGGTGGAAAAGACAAAGATGCTGCTTAAATGCATTCGCGGTGACGATGGCAGCCTCGGCGTTCCCTGCTGAGATGAACAGAAAGGTCATCTAAGAGGGAAGGCGGCCGACTCGGAGCCCAAAAGACCCAGGTGGGACCCCAGCTTCACCAAACCTGCCTCGTGACCTTGGCCAAGTTACTGAACCTCGCGGAGGTCAATATCCTCACCTGCAAAATATGGGCGTCAACCACAGCCTCGAGATGTCACAGTGGGGGAGTGAAGGTTTATTTAAAAGGTCCCTGGCACTGAAACTGACTCCCAGCAGGGAAGATTTATCATTAGCAGTGAGAATGCACCTCAAGCACCACAGAACGTGCTTCATTCTGGAAACACCATGTGTAAACTGGAATATTTTACGTGCCTCTTAGGGAAGATCTGCTGTTGACGTCAGCAGAGTGCCCTCAGGAGGGCTTCCTCGCACAGGGACGTCCTGCACATGCGTTTAAGTGCAGCAGGACACAGCTGGGTGTCAGAAATGAGGAGGAAGAAGTCCCCATGCTGCATCTCACAGGCAGCAGGATCTCGGCACACGGCTCTGTGAGCAGATGGGTGAGGGCAGGGGCCTGCCAGGGAGGGACTCCTGGGCCCCTCACTACGCTTCAGAGTTGGCAGGAGCCCCGGATTCTGCCTGCACGGACTCTGCGGCGCTACCTTCATGAGCAAAGGCTGAAGGAGAGGCTCTGGGGGGGCAGGGAGCTCAGCTTTGCAGAGAAGAGCCCCTGCAGCACACTGGGACAGAGGAAAAGGGCCCGGTGCTCAGGCACATGGGACGCAGAACAGCCAGATGCTGGCCCAGACCCATGGAATCATCTAGAAGTGCGCTTTGTCCTCCCTCACAGCCACCCTGTCTGCAAGTGTCGTCACGTGGAGTGCCAAGACAGAGCTGACATTTGCACATCTGTCTACAACCCTCCCTGAGACTGAGCCCCAACACCTTTCACCTGGGGACCACAAAACCTGCCGATGAGTCCCCCCTGAATTCACTCTATGTAAAAACCTTAGATCAGATTGTATCTCACCCACTTAAAATACTCCAACAAATTCCCATCACAATTGGGGATAAAATCCAAATGCCCCACCCAAACTAATACCCTTTGTGACATGACCCATGCCCCGCCTTCTCCTCACTCTCTGCCGTCTTCTCTTCCTCCACCAGGACAAGGACGTCTCTGCCACAGGGCCTTTGCACTGCCTGTGTTGCCCCCGGATGCTGCTGCAGGTCTGCAAGAGCCAGGCTGAGGTCATAATGCAGGTCCCTGAGGCCAGCTCTGCAGAGGGGCCTGGCTGCCTGGAGACGGCAGCCCTCCTGTGTGTCCCCGACCCTCCAGCCCTTCTCTCTGCTTTCCTTTCTGCTTGTCACTTACTATACTTGAAGTCGTGATTTGTTTGTTTACTTGTTTATAGCATGTGAGTGCCCACTCCCAGGGCAGGGTCTGGTCTGCACTGCTGCAGCCTTGGACAGTGACTGCCACCACTATTATTATTATTTTAAAGATCTCAATTGGCTTTATTGCACTTCGAGAATCAGGCAACACTTCATTCCATAAAACAGAATAAGTTCCCTACCATTATTTCTTGTATAAAGGAAAAGAGCTGTTCTAGATGGAGAAGGCCCACTTTCTAGTCTAGGCTCCAGCAAGAACCGGCAGTGGGACCCTGGGCAGGACCCTCGCCCACTCTGGGCCTGGGTTTCGCTGTCTGCACAATGAAAGGCTCGCACATCTGAGCAGGCGCGTCCTCGGTGCTTACTGACTCAGTGAATGAAACGCAAGCCAGAGATGGTATAGTCTGTGATGCAGACTGGGTGACCTGCTGTCCTGGTTTGTCCGGGACAAGGGGCTTTCCTGGGACACAGGGCTTTCAGTTTTAAACCAGGATGGTCCTGGGCAAACAGGACAAGTTGGTCACCCTCCCAAACCCCTGCTACAGACAGTAGTACAGCAGCCATTGCTCTGTTTAAACCGTTCCCCCCCCCCCCCCCCCCCCCCCCCCCCCCCCC